>NC_138301.1:33877500-33915000 GCF_965601325.2 Salmo salar
TACCCCGATGATAATGTTAAGTCTCTATTGACCTCTAGTAACTTAGCATTAGGTTCCCAAAGTGGCATTTTGCATGCACAAGTTGGATCATTGAGTTATAGTTGACAATGCATTCTGCAGCTATTGAGGTATAGCCTACCTGCCACTTATGAAACATAGTACAAATAAATGAGGTGTTTATTTAAAAATACACTTGAACGTAGAACATATCTGTACAAATATTTAAAAATGTATTAAAATATATTTTTCCTGAGTTGTCAATCACAATTTCAAATGTATTGTAAGTATACATTTGATGTTCAAAGACATCATTTTCAAATACAGATGTGAAGGTCACAGATGTAATTTGTACATTATATTTTGTGTTTCAGATGCGACCTTCCAGTGATTCCGATGCCACAATTCAACAATGGGCCAAGTTATTTGAGAACAAAATAAAGATGATTGAAAACTCTCTTAGTTGTCATTCATTCAAACTTGTCAAAGTATACCACAGCCTGCTATTGTGATTTACTGCTGAACTTTGTAGTTGTATGCATTGAATTTTAATGTAGCCTAGCTACAGTATCTAAAGTAAAAAAGCAACATATTCCATTCATTAAAATACATGGTAACATATATTTATCAAGTATATTTTGCAATATGTTTTACTAGCTACCACAGCATATTGTGAAAATGTATTTCCACACCATATATTTAAATATATAAACATATATGTAGAAATATATGAAAACGGCCAATTTTGTAATACAGTGCAAACGGAAAGTATTCAGACCCATTGACTTTCCACAATTTGTTACGTTACAGCCTTATTCTAAAATGGATTAAAAATAAATTGTTGCCTCATCAAACTACACACAATACACCATAATGACAAAGCAAAAACTTTTTTACAAATGTATCAAAAAAAAAAAAATGAAATATCACATTTACGTAAGTATTCAGACTCTTTACTCAGTACTTTGTTGAAGCACCTTTGACAGCGATTACAGCCTCGAGTCTTCTTGGCGTAAGACGCTACAAGCTTGGCACACCTGTATTTGGGGAGTTTCTCCCATTCTTCTCTGCAGATCAACTCAAGCTCTGTCAGGTTGGATGGGAGCAATGCTGCACAGCTATTTTCAGGTATTTCCAGAGATGTTCGATCGGGTTCAAGTCCGGGCTCTGGCTGGGCCACTCAAGGACATTCAGAGACTTGTCCCGGAGCCACTCCTGCATTGTTTTGGCTGTGTGCTTAGGGTCTTTTTCCTGTTGCAAGGTGAATCTTTGCCCCAGTCTGAGGTCCTGAGCGCTCTGGAGCAGGTTTTCCTCAAGGATCTCTCTGTACTTTGCTCCGTTCATCTTTGCCACACTCCTGACTAGTCTCCTAGTCCCTGCCACTGAAAAACATTCCTACAGCTTGATGCTGCCACCACCGTGCTTCACCGTAGAGATGGTGCTAGGTTTCCTCCAGATGTGACGCTTGGCATTCAGGCCAAAGAGCTCAATCTTGGTTTCATCAGACGAGAGAATCTTTAGAGTCTTTAGGTGCCTTTTGGCAAACTCCAAGCGGGCTGTCATGTGCCTTTTACTGAGGAGTGGCTTCCGTCTGGCCACTCTAGCATAAAGGCCTGATTGGTGGAGTGCTGCAGAGATGGTTGTCCTTCTGGAAGGTTCTCCCATCTCCACAGATGAACTCTAGAGCTCTGGCAGAGTGACCATCGGGTTCTTGGTCACCTCCCTGACCAAGGCCCTTCTCCCCGATTGATCAGTGTGGCCAGGTGGCCAGCTCTAGGAAGAGTCTTGGTGGTTCCAAACTTCTTCCATGTAAGAATGATGGAGGTCACTGTGTTCTTGGGGACCTTCAATGCTGCAGAAATGTTTTGGTAACCTTCCCCAGATCTGTGCCTCGACACAATCCTGTCTCAGAGTTCTACGGACAATTCCTTCGACTTCATGGCTTGATTTTTGCTGTGACATGCACTGTCAACTCTGGGACCTTATATAGACAGGTGTGTACCTGTCCAAAATCAATTGAATTTTCCACAGGTGGACTCCAATCAAGTTGTAGAAACATCTCAAGGATGATCAATGGAAACAGGGTGCACCTGAGCTCAATTTCGAGTCTCATAGCAAAGGGTCTGAATACTTATAAGGTATTTATGTTTTTATTTGTAATAAATTTGCAAGCATTTCTAAAACCTTTTTTTGCTTTGGAAGGTAGATTGGTGAAGATTTTTTTTATTTCATCCATTTTAGAATAAGGTTTTAACATAACAAAATGTGGATAAAGTCAAGGGGTCTGAATTCTTTACGAAGGCTCTGTATGTCCAGATATTTTTGTACATATAGCCTATTTAAATATATGTATATATAAGGCTTAAATACATGTAAATACATGTTAAAATATTTATGTCAATATATTGTTTTTCCATATGGGTTAAAGTCTCTAGTCGACCTATATAAATAATGCCTCTCTCTCTCTACCGCATCTGCTGTCTCGATGTTGCACTCTGTGATTATTATTTGACCTTGCTGGACATCTTGAAGAACAATCTGGAATTAATAGCCATGTCATTTTATAATCTCTACTGGCACAGCCAGAAGAAGACTGGCCACCCCTCAGAGCCTGGTTCCTCTCTAAGTTCCTGCCTTTCTAGGGAGTTTTTCCTAGCCACCGTGCTTCTACATCTGCATAGCTTGCTCTTTGGGGTTTTAGGCTGGGTTTTTGTATAAGCACTTTGTGACATCTGCTGATGTAAAAGGGGCTTTATAAATACCTTTCATTGATTGATTGATAGGCTAGTAATTAAAAAATGACATTGAACATTGTCCATTAATCCATAGGCTACATTAAGTCATAGGCTACATTAATCCATAGGCTACATTAAGCCATAGGCTTCATTCAACAACTCTCTGATCAGATTTGATCAAACAAATGAATTGAGTGATGTTCTCATCTCACCTTTATATCACAATGTGCATATTTGGAGGTGAAGCTGTGCGTGCACTGCAGGACAGTGACATGTATGGCTAGCCTATGTGAACAGACCAGCCCAGCTAGCAGACAACAGAGGGGTAAGGGGGTCTGGGGATATGTTGGGGCATGTTCCAAAAAGTGATCTCTACTTTCTCTAGAGACCGTTAGCAGTGATACTGGCTCTGTTTATCATCTGTGTGCGCTTTCGTTCCATGTGATACAAAGCCTGTGTGAGCATTGTGAGCTAGATGAAAGATGAAAGAACGAACGCCTCGCACACCAGAGAGAAGTGGTGTTCAAATGGTAAGATGGAGATGGCATTTTGTTTCATTTCAGTGTTGATGTAATTTACAGATATAAACATGTGTTTTATAAAGGGTGACATGTGGTGGAATATGATATAAACATGTGCTTTATAAAGGGTGACGTGGTGGAATATGATATAAACATGTGTTTTATAAAGGGTTACGTGGTGGAATATGATATAAACATGTGCTTTATAAAGGGTGACATGTTGTGGAATATGATATAAACATGTGCTTTATAAAGGGTGACATGTTGTGGAATATGATATAAACATGTGCTTTATAAAGGGTGACATGTAGTGGAATATGATATAAACATGTGCTTTATAAAGGGTGACATGTTGTGGAATATGATATAAACATGTGCTTTATAAAGGGTGACATGTTGTGGAATATGATAAAAACATGTGCTTTATAAAGGGTGACATGTGGTGGAATATGATATAAACATGTGCTTTATAAAGGGTGACATGTTGTGGAATATGATATAAACATGTGCTTTATAAAGGGTGACATGTGGTGGAATATGATATAAACATGTGCTTTATAAAGGGTGACATGTGGTGGAATATGATATAAACATGTGCTTTATAAAGGGTGACATGTAGTGGAATATGATATAAACATGTGCTTTATAAAGGGTGACATGTGGTGGAATATGATATAAACATGTGCTTTATAAAGGGTGACATGTGGTGGAATATGATATAAACATGTGCTTTATAAAGGGTGACATGTGGTGGAATATGATATAAACATGTGCTTTATAAAGGGTGACATGTTGTGGAATATGATATAAACATGTGCTTTATAAAGGGTGACGTGGTGGAATATGATATAAACATGTGCTTTATAAAGGGTGACATGTTGTGGAATATGATATAAACATGTGCTTTATAAAGGGTGACATGTTGTGGAATATGATATAAACATGTGCTTTATAAAGGGTGACGTGGTGGAATATGATATAAACATGTGCTTTATAAAGTGTGACATGTTGTGGAATATGATATAAACATGTGCTTTATAAAGGGTGACATGTGGTGGAATATGATATAAACATGTGCTTTATAAAGGGTGACATGTTGTGGAATATGATATAAACATGTGTTTTATAAAGGGTGACATGTGGTGGAATATGATATAAACATGTGCTTTATAAAGGGTGACATGTTGTGGAATATGATATAAACATGTGCTTTATAAAGGGTGACATGTAGTGGAATATGATATAAACATGTGTTTTATAAAGGGTGACGTGGTGGAATATGATATAAACATGTGCTTTATAAAGGGTGACATGTTGTGCTGAAGAATAACATAAGCTTTAAAGTGATGTCATGTTAGTCACATGACACCTAATCTCGTTTCCAGACACTTCTGCCTAAATGCGTGGAAGGTCTGGTGGACCAACACATCAAACTAGGCCATCATTAGTTAGGGTTAGGTTTAATAGCACATTTTAACAAGATACATTGTGGAAATGGGCAGGGTTTAGCCATAATTATGACTTTTTGACTGTTAAGTGGTGACCATGACAAATACTTTACTCAGTAAGGTCACTCCTATAGAATTCTATGGTCACGCCCACTAAGGTCAACTTTGAATGGTTGGTATCCCAGGCTTATATGTGCTGTGTGTACTTCCGGGTCACGGAATTTCGAAAATGTCAAAATAAAAGTCCCCAAGTAATAGTAGAAAGGTGTCAATAACCATTCATTATATATAACAAAATAATTCTCTAAACATTAACAATTATTCATATTTGTTCATATTTAAGTGACATTTGCATTAAATAGGCTTTTAAAACATGTTCCAAGGTCAAATAATTGCCCCCAATGCGAATCACTTGCTCTAAGCCAATACATGGTGGTTTAGAGCAAGATCTATTCTGAGTGGTGCAGTAAATGTATTGATGGGAATACTCAGTAGGATCTGTACAATGTATATATGGTGTCATTTCATGGGGCTCTGAATAATACGGAGTGTTGCTGGCCTTTTACTCCACCCATTCCATTGGCGGCCGAATCACATCACTTGTGATTACTGCACTACAGATAACCTGCTAACTAAACAACAGTGCAGGGCATGCCCACTGAAGGACAACTACCCCAAAAAAGAAACGTCTCTTAGATTTTGCCAGACCTCAAAAGTCATCCCCTGATGTGGTTTAAGCATTGTTGTGAACACAGAAAATCGAATTTTAATTTGATTGCTTTTCTAATAAAAAAGTGTGAAAAAACTGGGATAAACCAGAAAAAATTGGGAAACCTGCAAAAACAAAACCAAGAAAATGGAATTTGGGAAAATAACAGAAGTAGGCAAAAAATAAAAACGGATTTTAAAAGGCCCTACCGATGTTATTTTGCTGTGCATGACTGCACTTTAGAGTGTGTGTCATCCTCCAGCACAGCATTGTGGGGGAAGTTGAGGTCAGATCCAAAAATGCATTTTTACGTATGGGTGTTTAAATGCTCTACCAAGATGCATGACAGGGTTATACATGCTTTGTGAAGCCTCAATTTAATATGATTTATAAGGTCTTTATTAAGCAGTGCTTATGCCACCCTTTACAAAGCACAGGTTTATGTCATATTTGACATTGTGGGTTATGTCACATTTGACATTGGTGATTATGTCACACGGGTATGCCAAATTTATGAACCCTTTATAAAGCATGACATACGGTTATAGATTATTTGTAACACATTTATGTAGTTTTTACTAAGGCTTTATGAAGTCTTTATAAGCTGCACGTCATTTAATGCGGGACCACACTGGGTCCGTAGGCCTACGTTACGACATCATAATTGGGTGGAAAATGACTTCAGGCATACATACCTGTTGCAGGTTACTAACAGTTCTACACGTTGGTTCAACAGCTGTGGTAGGCTATCACCATCTTGGGTTGTGGCGCCCCCATGTGATGGTTTCAGAAAGATCTTGGCCTCCACTGTCACAGTAATACAATGGATTGTAGCTCTCAAAGACCACTAGAGGACAGACTTGGTTCATGTGGAATAATATCTATTAGTTAAACCTGTCGACTAATGGCCCTTGTAGTGTGCCTCATTTCACACTCAGACCATACAGTTTTAGAAGTGAATGATTTCAAACAGCTGTATATTTTTGCACAATATGATAGCAACATACAGTGAGGGAAAAAAGTATTTGATCCCCTGCTGATTTTGTACGTTTGCCCACTGACAAAGAAATTATCAGTCTATAATTTTAATGGTAGGTTTATTTGAACAGTGAGAGACAGAATAACAACAACAAAAATCCAGAAAAACACATGTCAAAAATGTTATAAATTGATTTGCATTTTAATGAGGGAAATAAGTATTTGACCCCCTCTCAATCAGAAAGATTTCTGGCTCCCAGGTGTCTTTTATACAGGTAACGAGCTGAGATTAGGAGCACACTCTTAACCTCTCTTGGGTAGGTGGTAGTATTTTGACGTCCGGATGAAAAGCGCGCCCGTAGTAAACTGCCTGTTACTCAGGCCCAGAAGGTAGGATATGCATATTATTAGTAGATTTGGATAGAATACACTCTGAAGTTTCTAAAACTGTTTGAATGATGTCTGTGAGTATAACAGAACTTATATGGCAGGCAAAAACCTGAGAAAAAATCCAACTAGGAAGTGTGGAAGGTTTGTAGTTTTTCAAGTGATTCCCTATCCAATATACATTTACATTACATTTACATTTACATTTAAGTCATTTAGCAGACGCTCTTATCCAGAGCGACTTACAAATTGGTGCATTCACCTTATGATATCCAGTGGAACAACCACTTTACAATAGTGCATCTAAATCTTTTAAGGGGGGGGGGTTTAGAAGGATTACTTTATCCTATCCTTAAAGAGGTGGGGTTTCAGGTGTCTCCGGAAGGTGGTGATTGACTCCGCTGTCCTGGCATCGTGAGGGAGCTTGTTCCACCATTGGGGTGCCAGAGCAGCGAACAGTTTTGACTGGGCTGAGCGGGAACTGTGCTTCCTCAGAGGTAGGGGGGCCAGCAGGCCAGAGGTGGATGAACGCAGTGCCCTTGTTTGGGTGTAGGGCCTGATCAGAGCCTGAAGGTATGGAGGTGCCGTTCCATTCACAGCTCCGTAGGCAATCACCATGGTCTTGTAGCGGATGCGAGCTTCAACTGGAAGCCAGTGGAGAGAGCGGAGGAGCGGGGTGACGTGAGAGAACTTGGGAAGGTTGAACACCAGACGGGCTGCGGCGTTCTGGATGAGTTGTAGGGGTTTAATGGCACAGGCAGGGAGCCCAGCCAACAGCGAGTTGCAGTAATCCAGACGGGAGATGACAAGTGCCTGGATTAGGACCTGCGCTGCTTCCTGTGTGAGGCAGGGTCGTACTCTGCGAATGTTGTAGAGCATGAACCTACAGGATCGGGTCACCGCCTTGATGTTAGTGGAGAACGACAGGGTGTTGTCCAGGATCACGCCAAGGTTCTTAGCACTCTGGGAGGAGGACACAAGGGAGTTGTCAACCGTGATGGCGAGATCATGGAACGGGCAGTCCTTCCCCGGGAGGAAGAGCAGCTCCGTCTTGCCGAGGTTCAGCTTGAGGTGGTGATCCGTCATCCACACTGATATGTCTGACAGACATGCAGAGATGCGATTCGCCGCCTGGTTATCAGAAGGGGGAAAGGAGAAGATTAATTGTGTGTCGTCTGCATAGCAATGATAGGACAGACCATGTGAGGATATGACAGAGCCAAGTGACTTGGTGTATAGCGAGAATAGGAGAGGGCCTAGAACAGAGCCCTGGGGGACACCAGTGGTGAGAGCGCATGGTGCGGAGACAGATTCTCGCCACGCCACCTGGTAGGAGCGACCTGTCAGGTAGGACGCAATCCAAGCGTGGGCCGAGCCGGAGATGCCCAACTCGGAGAGGGTGGAGAGGAGGATCTGATGGTTCACAGTATCAAAGGCAGCAGATAGGTCTAGAAGGATGAGAGCAGAGGAGAGAGAGTTAGCTTTAGCAGTGCGGAGAGCCTCCGTGACACAGAGAAGAGCAGTCTCAGTTGAATGCCCAGTCTTGAAACCTGACTGATTAGGATCAAGAAGGTCATTCTGAGAGAGATAGCAGGAGAGCTGGCCAAGGACGGCACGTTCAAGAGTTTGAGAGAAAAGAAAGAAGGGATACTGGTCTGTAGTTGTTGACATCGGAGGGATCGAGTGTAGGTTTTTTCAGAAGGGGTGCAACTCTCGCTCTCTTGAAGACGGAAGGGACGTAGCCAGCGGTCAAGGATGAGTTGATGAGCGAGGTGAGGTAGGGGAGAAGGTCTCCGGAAATGGTCTGGAGAAGAGAGGAGGGGATAGGGTCAAGTGGGCAGGTTGTTGGGCGGCCGGCCGTCACAAGACGCGAGATTTCATCTGGAGAGAGAGGGGAGAAAGAGGTCAAAGCACAGGGTAGGGCAGTGTGAGCAGGACCAGCGGTGTCGTTTGACTTAGCAAACGAGGATCGGATATCGTCAACCTTCTTTTCAAAATGGTTGACGAAGTCATCCGCACAGAGGGAGGAGGGGGGGGGGGGAGGGGGAGGAGGATTCAGGAGGGAGGAGAAGGTAGCAAAGAGCTTCCTAGGGTTAGAGGCAGATGCTTGGAATTTAGAGTGGTAGAAAGTGGCTTTAGCAGCAGAGACAGAAGAGGAGAATGTAGAGAGGAGGGAGTGAAAGGATGCCAGGTCCGCAGGGAGGCGAGTTTTCCTCCATTTCCGCTCGGCTGCCCGGAGCCCTGTTCTGTGAGCTCGTAGTGAGTCGTCGAGCCACGGAGCAGGAGGGGAGGACCGAGCCGGCCTGGAGGATAGGGGACAGAGAAAATCAAAGGATGCAGAAAGGGAGGAGAGGAGGGTTGAGGAGGCAGAATCAGGAGATAGGTTGGAGAAGGTTTGAGCAGAGGGAAGAGATGATAGGATGGAAGAGGAGAGAGTAGCGGGAGAGAGAGAGCGAAGGTTGGGACGGCGCAATACCATCCGAGTAGGGGCAGAGTGAGAAGTGTTGGAAAAGAGCAAGAGGGAAAAGGATACAAGGTAGTGGTCGGAGATTTGGAGGGGAGTTGCAATGAGATTAGTGGAAGAACAGCATCTAGTAAAGATGAGGTCAAGCGTATTGCCTGCCTTGTGAGTAGGGGGGGAAGGTGAGAGGGTGAGGTCAAAAGAGGAGAGAAGTGGAAAGAAGGAGGCAGAGAGGAATGAGTCAAAGGTAGACGTGGGGAGGTTAAAGTCACCCAGAACTGTGAGAGGTGAGCCATCCTCAGGAAAGGAACTTATCAAGGCGTCAAGCTCATTGATGAACTCTCCAAGGGAACCTGGAGGGCGATAAATGATAAGGATGTTAAGCTTGAAAGGGCTGGTAACTGTGACAGCATGGAATTCAAATGAGGAGATAGACAGATGGGTCAGGGGAGAAAGAGAGAATGTCCACTTGGGAGAGATGAGGATTCCAGTGCCACCACCCCGCTGGCTTGATGCTCTCGGGGTATGCGAGAACACGTGGGCAGACGAAGAGAGAGCAGTAGGAGTAGCAGTGTTATCTGTGGTAATCCATGTTTCCGTCAGCGCCAGGAAGTCTAGGGACTGGAGGGTAGCATAGGCTGAGATGAACTCAGCCTTGTTGGCTGCAGACCGGCAGTTCCAGAGGCTGCCGGAGACCTGGAACTCCACGTGGGTTGTGCGCGCTGGGACCACCAGGTTAGAGTGGCAGCGGCCACGCGGTGAGAAGCGTTTGTATGGCCTGTGCAGAGAGGAGAGAACAGGGATAGACAGACACATAGTTGACAAGCTACAGAAGTGTTGTTTCTTGTATTATTGTCTCTTGTGTCTTTAGAGAACTGTTTCACTTATACAGTGTATATACAGTGTCTGTGGGGTCATTTTGCACTTCCTAAGGCTTCCACTAGATGGCAACAGTCTTTAGAACGTTGTTTCATGCTTCTATTGTGAATGGGGAGAGAATAAGAGCGCTTGGAATCAGTTGACTGAGAAAATGACATGAGCTCAATCGCGCGCACTCCCGTGACAGTTAGGTGTGTTCCTTTTCATTTCTGAAGACAAAGGAATCATCCGGTTGGAATATTATGGAAGATTTATGATAAAAACTTCCTAAAGATTGATTCTATACATCGTTTGACATGTTTCTACGAACTGCAATATCACTTTTTTTTACTTTGTCTGAACTTACTGTGCGAGCACAGTGCATTTGGATTACTCGACTGAACGCGCAAACAAAATGGAGGTATTTGGACATAAAGATGAACTTTATCGAACAAAACGAACATTTATTGTGGAACTGGGATTCCTGGGAGTGCATTCCGATGAAGATCAAAGGTAAGTGAATATTTAATGTTATTTGTCACTTCTGTTGACTCCAAAATGGCGGGTATCTGTATGGCTTGTTTTGATGTCTGAGTGCTGTACTCAGATTATTGCAAAGTTTGCTTTTGCCGTAAAGCTTTTTTGAAATCTGACACAGCGGTTGCATTAAGGAGAGTTGTATCTATAATTCTTTGAATAACAGTTGTATATTTTATCAACGTTTATGAGTATTTCTGTAAATTGATGTGCTCATTCACTGGAAGGCTTGGGAGGCAAAACATTTCTGAACATTACACGCCAATGTAAAATGGGGTTTTTGGATATAAATATGAACTTTATCGAGCAAAACATACATGTATTGTGTAACATGAAGTCCTATGAGTGCCATCTGATGAAGATCAAAGGTTAGTGATTAATTTTAGCTGTATTTCTGGTTTTTGTGACGCCTCTCCTTGCTTGGAAAATGGCTGTGTGGTTTTTCTTGTCTAGGTGCTGTCCTAACATAATCTAATGTTATGCTTTCGCCGTAAAGCCTTTTTGAAATCGGACACTGTGGTTGGATTAACGAGAAGTGTATCTTTAAAATGGGATATAATAGTTGTATATTTGAGAAATTTGAATTATGACATTTTTGTTGTTTTGAATTTGGCTAGCATCCCACATTCCACAGAGAGGTTAAAGGGAGTGCTCCTAATCTCATCTTGTTACCTGTATAAAAGACACCAGTCCACAGAAGCAATCAATCAGATTCCAAACTCTCCACCATGGCCAAGACCAAAGAGCTCTCACAAGGCTGGAATGGGCTACAAGACCATCGCCAAGCAGCTTGGTGAGAAGGTGACAACAGTTGGTGTGATTATTTGCAAATGGAAGAAACACAAAAGAACTGTCAGTCTCCCTCGGCCTGGGGCTCCACGCAAGATCTTACCTTGTGGAGTTGCAATGATCATGAGAATGGTGAGGAATCAGCCCAGAACTACACGGGATGATCTTGTCAATGATCTCAAGGCAGCTGGGACCATAGTCACGAAGAAAACAAATTGGTAACACACTACGCTGTGAAGGACTGAAATCCTGCAGCACCCGCAAGGTCCCCCTGCTCAAGAAAGCACATATACATGCCCGTCTGAAGTTTGCCAATGAACATCTGAATGATTCAGAGGACAACTGGGTGAAAGTGTTGTGGTCAGATGAGACCAAAATGGAGCTCTTTGGCATCAACTCAACTCGCTGTGTTTGGAGGAGGAGGAATGCTGCCTATGACCCCAAGAACACCATCCCCACCGTCAAACATGGAGGTGGAAACATTATGCTTTGGGGGTGTTTTTCTGCTAAGGAGACAGGACAACTTCACCGCATCAAAGGGACGATGGACGGGGCCATGTACCGTCAAATCTTGGGTGAGAACCTCCTTCAATCAGCCAGGGCATTGAAAATGGGTTGTGGATGGGAATTCCAGCATGACAATGACCCAAAACACACGGCCAATGCAACAAAGGAGTGGCTCGAGAAGAAGCACATTAAGGTCCTGGAGTGGCCTAGACCTTAATCCCATAGAAAATCTGTGGAGGGAACTGAAGGTTAGAGTTGCCAAATGTCAGCCTCGAAACCTTAATGACTTGGAGAAGATCTGCAAAGAGGAGTGGGACAAAATCCCTCCTGAGATGTGTGCAAACCTGGTGGCCAACTACAAGAAACGTCTGACCTCTTTGATTGCCAACAAGGGTTTTTCCACCAAGTACTAAGTCACGTTTTGCGGAGGGGTCAAATACTTATTTCCCTCATTAAAATGCTAATCAATTTATAACATTTTTAACATGCGTTTTTCTGGATTTTTTGTTGTTGTTATTCTGTCTCTCACTGTTCAAATAAACCTACCTGTACCGGTCGTCGTATATAGTGGACCAAGGCGCAGCGGGTTGAGTGGTCATATTAACTTTTATTAGAACACTTAATGAACCAAAACAAGAAACTGACCGGTAATGCAGGCTAACCCTAGCAGTGCAAAAACAACTTCCCACAAAGGACAGGTGAAAACAGGGCTACCTAAGTATGACTCCCAATCAGCAACAACGATGTACAGCTGTTCCTGATTGAGAGCCATACCAGGCCAACACAAAGAAATACATAACATAGACAGAGCATAGAAATACAAAACCTAGAACATAACCAAGAACCCCGGAATACTCTAAACAAACACCCCTCTACATAAACACATATCCCAACAAACCCCGAACCACATAAAACAAACACCCCCCTGCCACGTCCTGACCAAACTACAATAACAAATAACCCCTTTACTGGTCAGGACGTGACACTACCATTAAAATTATAGACTGATCATTTCTTTGTCAGTGGGCAAATGTGCAAAATCAGCAGGGGATCAAATACTTTTTTCCCTCACTGTATGTTACTTTGATGATCAACTTACATAGGCCTTTAATTATGTTAAAGGCCTATGTAAGTTAATCATCAAAGTAACATAGTTGGAGGAAGATCCTTGGATGGAAATGACACTGCAAACTAATCTGCTTCATATAGAATAGAATGTCAACAAAACAAAGGAGATGATCGTGGACTTCAGGAAACAGCAGAGGGAGCACCCCCATCCACATCGACGGGACAGTAGTGGAGAGGGTAGAAAGTTTTAAGTTCCTCGGCTTACACTTCACGGACAAACTGAAATGGTCCACCCACACAGACAGCGTGGTGAAGAAGGCGCAACCTCAGGAGGCTGAAGAAATTCAGCTTGTCACCAAAAACACTCACAAACTTTTACAGATGCACAATCGAGAGCATCCTGTCGGGCTGTATCACCACCTGGTACGGCAGCTGCTCCGCCCATAACCGGAAGGCTCTCCAGAGGGTAGTGAGGTCTGCACAACGCATCACCGGGAGCAAACTACCTGCCCTCCAGGACACCTACACCACCCGATGTCACAGGAAGGCCAAAAAGATAATCAAGGACAACAACCACCCGAGCCACTGCCTGTTCACCCCGCTATCATCCAGAAGGCGAGGTCAGTACAGGTGCATCAAAGCTGGGACCGAAGAGACTGAAAAACAGCTTCTATCTCAAGGCCATCAGACTGTTAAACAGCCATCACTAACATTGAGTGGCTGCTGCCAACATACTGACTCAACTCCAGCCACTTTAATAATGGAAAAATGTATGTAATCAATTTATCACTTGCCACTTTATATAATCTTTACATACCCTACATTACTCATCTCATATGTATATACTGTACGCGATACCATCTACTGCATCTGCCATCTTGATGTAATGAAATGTATCACTAGCCACTTTAAACAATGCCACTTTATATAATGTTCTCATACCCTACATTACTCATCTCATATGTATATACTGTACTCTATAACATCTACTGCATCTTGCCATCTTGATGTAATGTATCATTAGTCACTTTAAACAATGCCACTTCATATAATGTTTTCATACCCTACATTACTCATCTCATATGTATATACTGTACTCTATACCATCTACTGCATCTTGCCATCCTGATGTAATGTATCACTAGCCACCTTAAACAATGCTGCTTTATATGTTTTCATACCCTACAATACTCATCTCATATGTATATACTATACTCTTACCATCTACTGCATCTTGCCTATGCTGTTTGGCCATCACTCATTCATATATTATTATGTACATATTCGTATTCATTCCTTTACACTTGTGTGTATAAGGTAGTTGTTGTGGAATTGTTAGGTTATATAAGTTGTTAGATATTACTGCATGGTCGGAACTAGAAGCACAAGCATTTCGCTACACTTGCATTAACATCTGCTAACCATGTGTATGTGACAAATACATTTTATTTGATTTGAATGTAGTATCTGAATGCAGTAGAGTTGGCCAGTAGTAGCCTAGAGTTGATCCAGTAGAATTACATTCTTGTATTTTATTTGTTCAGTTTATCAGCTGATCCTACTGAAGGGTCGTACATAATCACAGAAACATTGCAGAGTTACATCAATTTCTGATACCTTATCCAAACCATAACCTCTCTTCACGCCAACTTCTGTAGTCACACCAACTTCCTTAACTCTCTCCAGCCCCCTGCCTTCCTTCTCTCTCCCCCTGCAGTCTCTCCAGACCCTGCCTTCCTCCTCTCTCCCCCTCCACTCTCTCCAGACCCTGCCTTCCTCCTCTCTCCCCCTCCACTCTCTCCAGACCCTGCCTTCCTCCTCTCTCCCCCTCCACTCTCTCCAGCCTCCTGCCCTTTTCCTCTCTCCCCCTCCACTCTCTCCAGCCTCCTGCCCTTTTCCTCTCTCCCCCTCCACTCTCTCCAGCCTCCTGCCCTTTTCCTCTCTTCCTCTTCACTCTCTCCAGACCCTGCCTTCCTCCTCTCTCCCCCTCCACTCTCTCCAGCCTCCTGCCCTTTTCCTCTCTCCCCCTCCACTCTCTCCAGCCTCCTGCCCTTTTCCTCTCTCCCCCTCCACTCTCTCCAGACCCTGCCTTCCTCCTCTCTCCCCCTCCACTCTCTCCAGCCCCCTGCCCTTTTCCTCTCTTCACCTCCACTCTCTCCAGCCCCCTTCCCTTTCCCTCTCTTCCCCTCCATTCTCTCCAGCCCCCTGCCCTTTTCCTCTCTTCCCCTCCACTCTCTCCCGCCCCCTGCCCTTTTCCTCTCTTCCTCTTCACTCTCTCAGCCCCCTGCCCTTTTCCTCTCTCCCCCTCCATTCTCTCCAGCCCCCTGCCCTTTTCTTCTCTCCCCCTCCATTCTCTCCAGCCCCCTGCCCTTTTCCTCTCTTCCCCTCCACTCTCTCAGCCCCCTGCCCTTTTCCTCTCTTCCCCTCCACTCTCTCCAGCCCCCTGCCCTTTTCTTCTCTCCCCCTCCATTCTCTCCAGCCCCCTGCCCTTTTCTTCTCTCCCCCTCCACTCTCTCAGCCCCCTGCCCTTTTCCTCTCTTCCCCTCCACTCTCTCCAGCCCCCTGCCCTTTTCCTCTCTTCCTCTTCACTCTCCAGCCCCCTGCCCTTTTCCTCTCTTCCTCTTCACTCTCCAGCCCCCTGCCCTTTTCCTCTCTTCCCCTCCACTCTCTCCAGCCCCCTGCCCTTTTCCTCTCTTCCCCTCCACTCTCTCCAGCCCCCTGCCCTTTTCCTCTCTTCCTCTTCACTCTCCAGCCCCCTGCCCTTTTCCTCTCTTCCTCTTCACTCTCTCCAGCCCCCTGCCCTTTTCCTCTCTTCCCCTCCACTCTCTCCAGCCCCCTGCCCTTTTCCTCTCTTCCGCTTCACTCTCCAGCCCCCTGCCCTTTTCCTCTCTTCCTCTTCACTCTCTCCAGCCCCCTGCCCTTTTCCTCTCTTCCCCTCCACTCTCTCCAGCCCCCTGCCCTTTTCCTCTCTTCCCCTCCACTCTCTCCAGCCCCCTGCCCTTTTCCTCTCTTCCTCTTCACTCTCCAGCCCCCTGCCCTTTCCCTCTCTTCCTCTTCACTCTCCAGCCCCCTGCCCTTTTCCTCTCTTCCTCTTCACTCTCCAGCCCCCTGCCCTTTTCCTCTCTCCCCCTCCATTCTCTCCAGCCCCCTGCCCTTTTCTTCTCTCCCCCTCCACTCTCTCAGCCCCCTGCCCTTTTCCTCTCTTCCCCTCCACTCTCTCTATCCCCTTAGCTCACCGCAATTAAGCTAATATGTCATTCATTAGAGTTAGAGGCAACAGGAGGCAGTATGACTAACAAGGATGGATAGAAGGATAGAGGAATGGATAGATGGTGGGAGGGATGGAGGGATGGAGTAAGGGATGGAGGGAGGGAGGGATAGATGGAGAGAGGGATGGAGGGATAGATGGAGGGATGGAGGGATAGATGGAGAGAGGGAGGGAGGGATAGATGGAGGGAGGGCTGGATGGATGGAGGGAGGGAGGGGTGGAGGAAGGGAGGGATGATAGATAGATAGATAGATAGATAGATAGATAGATAGATAGATAGATAGATAGATAGATAGATAGATAGATAGATAGATAGATAGATAGATAGATAAAGAGAAGCAGAACAGTGTTTTAATCTGACACTATGGACATCTCTATGAGCTGGTCATCTATCTCAGGCCTTTTAGAACATCTAGATGGAATGAGGTTTTACTAAGTCATGTGACTAACGATCCAGTCTCTTATTGGATGTATGGAGCTGAGTATAATCCTATAGCCTTTTTAATGATCAGTAGATTTAAAGCCACACACACACACACACACACACACACACACACACACACACACACACACACACACACACACACACACACACACACACACACACACACACACACACACACACACACACACACACACACACACACACACACACAGTGACTGAGACAGAGGGTGCTTGTGTGAATGCAGGCAGTTCCTCAGACCTTTTCAGCTCTAAAGGTTCATCTACTACAGATGGATAGTCCACTTATACGCCCCTGTGTGTGTGTGTGTGTGTGTGTGTGTGTGTGTGTGTGTGTGTGTGTGTGTGTGTGTTTCATATTGTCCAATTCTGGTAGAAAATATTTTAAACTGAAAAAAAATGTAAACGCAAAAAAGTGTTGGTCCCATGTTTCATGAGCTGAAATTGTCACCCCCTGATCTGTTTCACCTATCTTGTGCTTGTCTCCACCCCCCACCAGGTGTCTCCCATTTTCCCCATTATCCCCTGTGCATTTATACCTTCGTTTTCTGTTTGTCTGTTGCCAGTTCGTCTTGTATTGTCAGGTCGTTCCAGCGTTTTTCCTGGTTTTCCCTGCTCTCTAGTTTTTTGTTTCTAGCTTTTCTGGTTCTGACCTTTCTGCCTGCCCGTGACCCTGAGCCTGTCTGCCGTCCAGTACCTGTCGGACTCGGATCTGGTTACGAACCTCTGCCTGTCCTCGACCTGCCCTTTGCCTGCACCCCGTGTTATAATAAATGATCTGAGAACTGAACCGTCCGCCTCCCGTGTCTGCATCTGGGTCATATCCTGAGTCCTGATAGAAATAAAGCATCCCAGAAATGTTCCATACGCACAAAAAATATTATTTCTCCTTTGCCAAGATAATTCATCCACCTGACAGGTGTGGCATATCAAGAAGCTGATTAAACAGCATGATCATTACACAGGTGCACCTTGTGCTGGGGACAATTCAAGACCACTCTAAAATGTGCCGTTGTGTCACACAACCCAATGCCACAGATGTCTCAAGTTTTGAGGGAGTGTGCAGTTGGCATGCTGACTACAGGAATGTCCAACAGAGCTGTTGCCAGAGAATGTAATGTTAATTTCTCTACCATAAGCCGCCTCCAATGTTATTTTAGAGAATTTGGCAGTACGTCCAACCGGCCTCACAACCACAGACCACATGTAACCACGCCAATGCAGGACCTCCACATCCGGCTTCTTCACCTGCGGGATCCTCTGAGATCAGCCACCCAGACAGCTGATGAAACTGTGGGTTTGCACAACCAAAGAATTTCTGCACAAACTGTCAGAAACTGTCTCAGGGAAGCTCACCTGAGTGCTCGTCGTCCTCACCAGGGTCTTGACCTGACTGCAGTTCGGCAGTGCTCACCTTCGATGGCCACTGACAAGCTGAAGAAGTGTGCTCTTCATGATGAATCCCGGTTTCAACTGTACCGGGCAGATGGCATCGTGTGGGCGAGTGGTTTGCTGATGTCATTGTTGTGAACAGAGTGCCCCAGTTTATGGTATGGGCAGACATAAGCTACGGACAACGAACACAATTGCATTTTATCAATGGCAATTTGAATACACAGAGATACTGTAACGAGATCCTGAGGCTCATTGTCGTGCCATTCATCCGCCACCATCACCTCATGTTTCAGCATGATAATGCGCAGCCCCATGTCGCAAGGATCTGTATACAATTCTTGGAAGTTGGAAATGTCCCAGTTCTTCCATGGTCTGCATACTCACCAGACATGTCACCCAATGAGCATGTTTAAAAACATACCATATTTATTATTATCACTTACGTTGTTGTTTGACTCATGGAAACTGCATTCAAAACTGTCTTCATGCCTGTGTGTTTGTGTGTGTAAACAAATCTTGGGTTCTGAGAAGTAATAGGGTAAACTTCCATTGAGCCCTGGTGTGTGTTTGTGTGTGTGTCTGTGTGTGTGACACTGTGGGAGAAAAAACCCAGAAACAAACAATGGATACACACTGAGTATACCAAACATTAGGAACACATTCCTAATATTGAGTTGCATCCCCTTTTGTCCTCAGAACAGCCTCAATTCATCAGGGCATGGACTCTACAAGGTGTCGTAAGCGTTCCACATGGATCAAATCAAATCAAATCACATTTATTTATATAGCCCTTCGTACATCAGCTGATATCTCAAAGTGCTGTACAGAAACCCAGCCTAAAACCCCAAACAGCAAGCAATGCATGTGAAAGAAGCACGGTGGCTAGGAAAAACTCCCTAGGAAAAACTCCCTAGAAAGGCCAAAAACCTAGGAAGAAACCTAGAGAGGAACCAGGCTATGAGGGGTGGCCCATGTTGACTCCAATGCTTCCCACAGTTGGCTGGATGTCCTTTAGGTGGTGGACCATTCTTGATATACACAGGAAACTGTTGTGTGAAAAACCCAGCAGCATTGCAGTTCTTGACCAAAACTGGTGTGCCTGGCTCCTAGTACCATACTCTGTTTAAAGGTACTTACATCTGTTGTCTCGCCCATTCACCCTCTCAATGGCACACACACAATCCATGTCTGAATTGTATGAAGGCATTAAAAATCCTTCTTTAACCTGTCTCCTCCCCTTCATCTACACTGATTGAAGTGGATTTAACAAGTGACATCAATATTGGATCATAGCTTTCACCTGGATTCACCTGGTCAGTCTTTCATGGAAAGAGCATGTTTAGTAAACTCAGTGTATTGTCACCTGGTTTGTGTGACTCATGGAAACAAAATCATATCTTCTGAGAAGTAAGAGGATAAAGTGCCACAGTTAGTTATAAAAACCTCTGTTATAACTGTGGGCGTATCCTCTCAGCAGCGTGACACATCTAAAACTAACAGTTTCACAACCGCCCTTTGTCACAGTTGCCTTGGAATTCTCCTTAATGGCGTTGTTATCTCTTTGTTTGCTTATGTCCTTATGGCTGTGTGCTGTGCTGTTCCTTACCGTAGCCGGTACCTGAAACCTGTGGCCTTAGACCTGTACTATGTAGACCACAAGCCCTTCTGCCTGGCTGTATAGCTGGTCTCTACCCAACAGTCCAATGTCCATTTAGATAATAAGTCTGAAGAGCTGACGCAGAGAGAGGCAGGGTTACAGCAGGCTGCTATCTGATTACTATCAACACACAGGTCACAAACACAGGGAGAGAGAGCGAGAGAGAGAGAGAGAGAGAGAGAGAGAGAGAGGCAGAGGCAGAAACAGACAGGTAGAGAGACGCTGAACGCAGTGAGAACAACAACTAACTAACTAACAACTGTGGAACTGAACTGAACAGCAGACAAACAGAAGACTGAAGAAGTCCTAACAAAGAGAGACTGGTCGAAGAGGTAGTGTTAGTGAGCGACCATGGCTAAACAGACAGAGATGTTTGTCCTGTTCTTCGTCTGTCTGTCCGGGCTGGTCCAGTCTACGACAGCGATGATATTCTGGACAGCGTACGTGGGGGTACATTTCTACGACAGCAGCACTAACCAGACAGAGACCAGGTTCTGTGAGTGTGGGGTGTACGGGCGTTCCTCCCCTCTGGAGAGCGCTGCCGGGATGGTGGTCCTCCCTGCCTCAGACCCCCAGGGCTGCAGCCTGGACCCCTACCCCTCCTACCACAACACCACCACCCAGGGGTCCTGGATCGCTCTGGTCAAGAGGGGAAACTGTACCTTCAGTGAGAAGATCAAGGCAGCCTGGGCCAGGGGGGCGGCGGCCGTAGTGGTCTATAACCTGGATGGAACCGGTAACAGCTCAGATTACATGACGCACAGCGACAGCACTGGCACCGTGGCCATCATGATCGGTAACCTCCAGGGGGTAGAGATCGCTAACATAGTGCGGAGTGGTGTGGCCGTCTCCATGGTGATCGAGGTGGGCAAAGCCCATGGGCCCTGGATGGACACCTATTGGCTCTACTTCCTGTCTATCGCCTTCTTCATTGTGACGGGCGCCTCCATTGTCTACTTCGGATTTGTCTCCGCCCACCGGCTGCACAGTCTCAGGGTGATCCGTCTCACCGATAGGCGGCTGAGGAATCAGGCCAAGAAAGCGATTGGTCGGCTGGAGGTGCGTACGCTGAAGCGCGGGGACGAGGAGACAAAGTTGGACAGCCACATGTGTGCCGTGTGTATCGAGTCATACCGCCCAGGAGATGTAGTGACCGTCCTGACCTGTGGTCATCTGTTCCACAAGGCCTGTATCGAGCCCTGGCTGCTGGACAAGAGGACCTGCCCCATGTGTAAGGCTGACATCCTGAAGGCCTTAGGAGTGGAGGGGCCTGGGGAGGAGGAGAGCAGCAGTTCCTCTGTCCCACCACCAGATGTCCCTATCGTCACAGTGTCTGGAGGATCAGATAGAGAGCTGCTGTATGAGGTCCCTCTCAATGACAAACACCTTCCGACCCCCACCCTGAGTCCTCAACCCCCCACCGAGGCCTGGCAACCACATCACTATGACAATATGGCCTTCCAGCGAGAGACACACTCTCAGGGGAACGTGACCACCAGAGGATAAATGACAACAACACCACTGGATAATGGTCATTTCTACCTGGAGCATGAACAACAACCCATAGACAGCTTCACACAGCTACAGCAGTGGTTTGTGATATACTGTACTAGCACGGTTAGCTAAACCATATCTACTGTACTGCTAGGAAAATATCTCCCTGGATTCAAACACGGTTTACTGATGATCAAATAACTATCATGGCAGTAGATTCTACCTTTGCTTATCATAGAGAGCTGTAGCCTAAACCCTGGTCCAGGAAGCTGCAGGCGTGCAGGCTTCTCTTTTAACTTCTCTTTGAGATCAAAGTTACTTCTTTATAATTTGTTAAATGAACAAACGATCACTTGTATGATGATGAGAAAGGCTGAATATATTTTTCTATTAAATTGATATCTCTGCTGTATTTTTAAAAGTAGATATTCTGAGAGTAAAACAAAAATCAGTATTTAAGAAGGAATGGAACTACGGTATACTGTAATGGTTCACATATTAAATGAAATGATTAACCAACAAAACAGAATATGTACTAACTTACCTACTAACCTGGTTTAGTATCGCTAGAGATGTACTGTACATGTGTCTGTGGCAGGGTAGGTGTCAATTCCATTTCAAATCAGTCAATTCAGAAAGTGAATTAAATTCATAAGTTGATCAAATCTTCATTAAAAACAAATGGCACTTTTGAATACAATTTGAATGAATATCCTGAAGTGACAATGGAAACCATCTTGAGTTTTCTTAACCTGGACTGGTCATGTGGTGAGGAGGGACGCCTGGGCCTAATGATGAGAGCCCTGCCAGTCTGAGACCAGGAGAGGGGAGGATGAGAGGAGAAGAGGGAAGGGTGAGAGGAGGAGAGGAGGAGGAGAGGGGAGGAGAGAATGAGAGGAGGAGGAGAGGAGAGGGGAGAATGAGAGGAGAAGAGGGAAGGGTGAGAGGAGGAGGAGAGGGGAGGATGAGAAGAGAAGAGGGAACAGTGAGAGGAGGAAGGGAGGGGAGGATGAGAGAAGAGGGAAGGGTGAGAGGAGGAGAGGAGAGGAGGAGAAGGAAGGGTGAAAGGAGGAGAGGAGGAAGAGAGGGGAGCAGAGGAGAACAGAGGATGAGAAAGTCTATAATTACCTCCTAGCAGCAGGACTCCACTCACCTCACACCTACTGATCAGCCATAATCACCTCCTTCTAGCAGCAGGACTCCACTCACCTCACACCTACTGATCAGCCATAATCACCTCCTTCTAGCAGCAGGACTCCACTCACCTCACACCTACTGATCAGCCATAATCACCTCCTTCTAGCAGCAGGACTCCACTCACCTCACACCTACTGATGTGCCATAATCACCTCCTTCTAGCAGCAGGACTCCACTCACCTCACACCTACTGATCAGCCATAATCACCTCCTTCTAGCAGCAGGACTCCACTCACCTCACACCTACTGATGTGCCATAATCACCTCCTTCTAGCAGCAGGACTCCACTCACCTCACACCTACTGATCAGCCATAATCACCTCCCTCCCACCCAGGGGCCTGTAGGTGTGTGTGTGTGTGTGTGTGTGTGTGTGTGTGTGTGTGTGTGTGTGTGTGTGTGTGTGTGTGTGTGTGTGTGTGTGTGTGTGTGTGTGTGTGTGTGTGTGTGTGTGTGTGTGTGTGTGTGTGTGTGTGTGTGTGTGTGTGTGTGTGTGTGTGTGTGTGTGTGTAGAAGCTCCCCAGGATGTGGCTAATAGAACTTGGTCATTAATTAGCAGGAAACCCAGCTGAATGCCCTCTTCTGCCTAGGGTTGAATGGTGGCAACCCGGTTACCGAGAACTACAGCGATTTACCGGCCAAACCACTCCCTTCTCCCGGAATAAATACCAGAGAGAAACCAGTAAATTATAATAAATTATTTATATGAACAGCAAGGCGTGAAATGGAAATGTTAAATTATATGTGATGTCTAAATCTGTCTTCTCTAATGCCTCTGCATAATGAATCATCAACACTCAGGGTGGGGACAGACAGTCCATCTCAGGGTGGGGACAGACAGCCCATCTCAGGGTGGGGACAGACAGCCCATCTCAGGGTGGGGACAGACAGCCCATCTCAGGGTGGGGACAGACAGCCCATCTCAGTATGAAACACAGTTCATAATGCATGGTATTCCTACATTTTCTGCATCATACAGTAATATAAATGTAAAGAATGAATGCGTATCTAATTTACCCATCTCCATCTGGGTCATCTTTTTTTTAATTCTAAATATGTTGTTGTTTTTTATCGCAGCTACAGAGTTTTAAAACAGCCTATCACTCGAATATCACGCGGGAGCACTCTCTGTCTTTCTCTCTCTCCATTAACTCCATTCAAATTGCATCCAAAATAGATCATCCTGTTCTAGATTGATATACAGCCCTATATATAGATGTCCTAGCCTACCTCTTTCAGGTAATACATTCAATGCAGTATTAGTCTTATATTTAGCTAATTAATGATGGGTTATGCATAATAAGCTTGTAATTTATAGCCTCTTGTCTCTTGCTCAATACGCACACACCTGTGCTCCGCTGGCCTCTCTCCTTAAAAAATGCTCCTTAGCTCTTGGAGTCCCATGCAGGAAAAGCTACACTAGAACAGCTTGCTGGACATTATTCTATTTTTGCATTTCTTATACCAATAGACTATTAGAAGAGGGACACAAGCTCTTGTTTGCTGAATGTTAAATACAGCAGCCAATAGATCTCACAGGTAGTTTGAAAGAAGAGTGAACTCACGATGGTGGTAGGTTATATTTATTCAGACCCATAACCATTCAATCTTCATGAAGAGAAGTGAAAGCCTTCTGCATCTCATTCTGGTCCTATATTATTCAAGGATGTCATTAGAATGATGACGATAAGGACAACAAAACTTATTTCATTTAACTGTTGAAAGAGGAAGGAATGAAGCAATAATAGAGGAAGAGGAGGTAGGCTAGTAACATTAGGGGGAAGATTATGAAAGGTCAGCCTAATAATTATACAAATAGGCCCGATTCAATTTCAGAATTAAAATCTAATTTGCTAGCCTATACTTGTAACTTTGTAGGCTGTGCTGCACCATAATCTGATGATGCTCTCCCTGCTTTATCATTTTTATCATAATTCCAGTCCATATAATACAGTATAATACAATACAGTACAGTAATACAGTATACAGTACAGTATGGTAATACAGTATAATACAGTACAGTAATACAGTATAATACAGTGCAGTACAGGAATACAGTTCACACTCAAAAAGATTAGCCTGCTGGAGCTAGTTTCATTTATTTACCCAAGAGAGCATATAGCTAGCTACGTCTATGGGCTTTTATGTTTTTCTGTCGTGCGTAATGTGCAGTAGCCTATATCATATATGTATTGGATAAGGGCACAATCATTTTGGGCTCATTAAATGTCTTTAATGAATAGACATAGGCCTATTTATATGCTTTATAATGCTTTTGAATGACACTTCTGGTTTTGCCGGAACATACCGGGTTACCCGGGAGAAAAGTGATTTATTCTCGGGATGGAACATTTGTAAAATACAGAGAAAATATTCAATCCTACTGTACATAACCTTCGAAATAATGGACAATGCAGAGTTCACTTTCCCAAGGTAATGTACAGAATGGAGGCCTTTATCGCGCTCATACCACAGTTGCCAAAGAAAACTATATGAAAGCACACATTTACCGGTAGAAATAAAACATTTGTTGATATTTACATTTTTATAAGCAAATTCATACTTTCTCATCTTTTGGTTGCTAGAGATGTTTGTTCGTCTTAGTTTGATATTTACGGACGCGACTCAGTCATTTGTTCTTTATGGCATGGTAATGTGCTTATCCTTTGCTTGCTGCTAGCTGGCCAACTAGCTATGGCTACACAGTCATGACCTCTACAGCCAGAATAACAGCATAGTGTCTTGTGTTGTGTTTGTTTAAGATGTTTATCCCGATGTTTGCCATAGAAAGCAATACTAAGCACACATTTACCGGTAGAAAAAAAAGTTTATGTTTTCATTCATATAAGCGAATTCACTGTCTCATCTTTTGGTTGCTAGAGACGCGACCCTGTCGTACGTTCGACTTTTTCAATACTTATGGACTCGACCCAGTCGTTCGATCTTTATGTTCCGTTACCATGCTTGCTGGCAGTGTTCTTATTCCTTGCTTGTTAGCTAGCCAGCTAGCTACGGCTAACACAGTCACAACCTCTGCAGTCAGAATAACAGTAAAGTAGTTGTTTTCTATTGACATTAATTTGGATACATCCATAACAATGAGCTGATAACGCCGATTTTGCCTGGCATAGCTAGAAAAGTTTTCCTCCTCGTCAGGACACTCGTCAATACTGACTGTTAATTACGAGGAAATTGTATTGCATATCAAACTCTAGTCTAGAAGCTAGCTTAAAAGGATCGGACCCTTTTTTTCAATTTTTGCCTAAAATGACAAACTCAAATCTAACTGCCTGTAGCTCAGGACCTGAAGCAAGGATATGCATATTCTTGATACCATTTCAAAGGAAACACTTTGAAGTTTGTGGAAATGTGAAATTAATGTAGAAGAATATAACACATTAGATCTGGTAAAAGATAATACAAAGAAAAAAACATATTTTTTGTTCCATCATCTTTGAAATGCAAGAGAAAGGCCATTAAATCACCTAGTAGTCTAGGTGGAGCATGATATTCAAATGCCGTTTTGCCTAACTCAGAGTGAATCCTGGGTATCTCTGGCACTAGCATGTCCTGTGACCAAGTCTGATAAATACTGTTTGACCACTGGATTTTTGAGTTAAGATAATTAGGAAGTTCATGTAAGACAGCTTTATAAACAAATATCAACCAGTGTCTGGCCCTTCTAAAAGTCAGGAAGTCCCAGCCAACCGAAGTGTACAAAAGGCAATGATGTGTGCAAAAGTTTGCACCAGAAACAAAACGCAACGCTGCATGATACACTACATCCAATTTCTTCAGTACTGATGCTGATCCATGCATATATAAAACATCACAATAATCAAGCACTGACATAAAAGTGGACTGTACAATTTCCTTTCTGTGCTGTGATGACAGGCAAGATTTATTTATTTAAAAAAATCAAATTCTCAATTTCAGCTTCTTTACCAGCTCAGTTACATGAGTTTTCAAAGAGAGATTATCATCTAACCAAATTCCAAGGTATTTATAGGTGGGAACACGTTCCAAAAGTGAGCCATCATGTGTAGCAATGTTCACATTTTCCAATTGTAAATACCTCATACTTAGTTATACTTGAATTAAGCACCAGCCTAAGATCTACAAGTGCATCTTGAAGCAATTGAAAGTCAATGCTTGAGCGAGTGATGGGGCTGTGGCATATAGTACTGTGTCATCAATATAGAAATGAAACTTGCATTTTTTCACTGAGTTACAGATATCATTCATGTATATATTGAATATTAAAGGACCTAAAATCGAACCTTGTGGGACTCTTTGTGAACAGTGACAAAATCTGATTGTACCCCATCTGCAATAATAGTCTGAGATCTATCACTGAGATAATTCTGAAACCACAAACATGTATCTGATGCCAACCCCAATGAGGTCAGTCTCTCAGGCAGAAGAGAATGATAAACTGTATCAAAAGCCTTCGACGGGTCAACAAACAAAGCAACACAGTTCAACTTCTTATCCAAGGCTCTTACAATATCATTTACAACCAGTGTGGTGGCTGTGATAGTACTGTACCCCGGTCTAAAACCGGACTGAAATTTGTTCAGAATGCAGTTGTCAGTATCAGGAATCAAGGTAAGACTCAGATGCAGACGGTCAAAGTAACACTGTTTATTGCAGCAACAGGGGCAGGCAAAGACAGGTCAAGGCAGGCAGGGGTCGCAAATACAGGGTAAGGCAAAGGTGCAGGATGGCAGGCGGACTCAGGGTCAGGGACAGGCAGGGTTCAGTAATCCAGAGGTGGAGCAAAGGTACAGGACGGCAGGCTCAGGGTCAGGCAGCGAGGTCAGGTGGGCGGGTACAGGGTCAGGACAGGCAAAGGTCAAAACCCGGAGGACTAGCAAAGAGAGGCTGGGAAACGATAGGAGCTGACAGGAAAAACGCTGGTTAGCTTGAACGAACAAGACGAACTGGCAACAAACAGACAGAGAACACAGGTATAAATACACAAGGGATAATTGGGAAGATGGTGACACCTGGAGGGGGGTGGAGACAAGCACAAGGACAGGTGAAAGATCAGGGCGTGACAGTCAGACAAGAAAGAGCGCAGCTAAACATTTACCAATGACTAACATTTTTGCAATACAAGACAGCTTAGAGATTGGTCGATAATTATCAAGGTCACCAGTATCCCCACCTTTGTGCAGAGGCAGCACATAGGCAGTTTTCCAAATCTTAGGTATGACCTCAGAGGTCAACGTGAGGTTAAAAATATGAGTAAGAGCACCAGAGATATGTGGTGCAGCTCTAGCCAGCAACCCTGGGTCAAGTTTGTCAGCCCCTGTTGCTTTCTTAGTGTCTATGGCTAGCAAGGCATCACTAACTTTCTGTTCTGTGAAGAGGCTTAGAGAGAAACCCTGACCACCAGCATCAACATACTCATGCATAATCCCTTCATATGTATCGTTTCTTCCTTCATTTGTGGTTGACATTTTCTCAACAAGACTCCCTGCTGCAATGAAGTGATTGTTGAAGGCATTATCAATGTCATTGTTATCAGTAATGAGTCCAGTACCCAACCCTATCTGATTTGGGAGTGTAGAGTGCATATTGTTCATTAATGTTTTAACTACTTCCCATAACAGTCATTTAAACTAGTCACATAGTAATCTGATTTTGTTCTTCTAGTCTGATGCACAGGTTTCTCAGCTGCCTAGAAGTCAGCCAGTCAGAGCTAGAACAAGTTTCTCTAGCCTTAGCCCATGCTACATCTTTTTACAAATAGCATCAGAGATGTCTGAATTAAACCATGGGTTTGATCTATTCTTTACTCTAACCTTAGTGTATGGAACGGGTTTATCGGCAATGGAAATAAAAACACTAGTACATTTTTCTAATGCCAACTCGACTCCATGTATATTACAAATAGATTCAATATTACTATGGGAAAGATCCTGTAAGAAAGCTTGTTCTCTAAAGTTTCTGTAATTTATTTTGGTGATAATACAAGGTTTGGCCCTATGAATTCTGACATCTCTAACACACGTAATGGGGCAGTGATCACTGACACCTAGTGGAAATACTCCCCTAGCTCTATATTTCTCAGGTGCATTTGTTAGTATATAAACAAGAAATGAGGACTTTGTAGGCACCTTAAGATTTGGCCTTGTTGGCTCAGTGAATAATTGTGTGAGATTTACCTCAGTACAAAAGTCTTTAAAACTGTCTGAGTCCTGTGTTTTCCAATCAAAGTCAAAATCTCCTAGGAAAATGACTTCAGTTGAAATAAAAGTGGCTAATAATTTTGTTAAATGGCTAAGCATATTCTTACTAGCAGAAGGTGGGCAATATACTCCAACGATTGTAACTTTACAGTTGTTACCTAATGTAAGACTTAGAGTTAACACTTCAAATTGATTTGGAATGGAGACAGATTTAATTAGTGCAGTGGAGAGGTTATTTTTTAGCATAGATAGCCACTCCTCCCCCTCTACTCATCCTGTCAGCTCTAAAAACATTGTACCCATCCAGTCCAATATCTGCATCATTACAATTCCTTGATAACCAAGTTTCAGATAAAACAAAGAAATCAGGACTAGCCTGAGAAACTTAAATCTTAATAAAATCAACATTTGACAATATTCTATGTACATTCAAATGTAAAAAACCCAAGTCCCTTATAGTTTTTAAAAACATGTGGATTGTTGATATCGAGCGGGGTACTTGAAGTGTTTACACAAGTATAATCGCCAGTGTGAACCAAGTGAATGGGGACAAGATTGCTAAATACATTACCCCTACGTCTGATACAATACTTGTTCTAGCTATACTGGGACTAGACCTATATCATTTTGATTGTTTAAGTACCTTTTCAATGTTGGATGATAGCAGGCGGACACCATTTTCACTGAGGTGGAATCCATCATTGACGAAGTACCTCTGCTTTTTCCAAAAACAATCAAAATTGTCAACAAATGATGTGCCCATGTCTCTAGAAAGACGCATTAGCCATAGATGAAAAGACCACATCTTACGAAAACTCTCAGTCCCACAACGGCGAGGAGATGGGATTGGTCCTGAGATAACGATTCTTCCTGCAAGGCTTCAAGCTGTTTCCAAGAGCAACAAGAAGTTGTTTCTGAGTCTCTCAGACTTCACTCCTGTAGTGTCATTAGAACCAACGTGCAACACAACTGTTCTTGACTACTGTTAAAATTCAAATTCATTCGGTGACTTTAGCACCTGGAAAACAAGTATCTTGGATTGACACTTGCTTTACCATTGAGCTCCTGATTAAAACGGTAGCTAGCCGTTTACCATTATTGTTTTCTTCCCTCGCCTTTAGCACAGCTCCATTTTTATTCTTGGTTTTTCCAACTCCAACTTGGCCACCACAGATCACGGGGATCAGACACAGCGCGGGCAGAAGAAGACTCTTCCGGATCAGATGACCGTGGACCTGAATGTGCTGGAACATCAGGATCCAAAGCAGCAAAGCTGTTTGACGTCAGGAGAACACTCATTGCTTCCGTGGCTGTAGAGGGTGGAGATAGAAGTCCTCGCTGGCATCGAGTCCCACGCCGTACTGCGATAGTTTGTTGCTAGCAAACCTGTCAATATGACAACCGACTTCAAAATATCAGTTACTGAAAACAGCAGGTCAAACTAGAAACATGTGGGAGGATTGGACAGCTTTAGTGGTGGAGGGGACCGGAGAAATTCATGTTCATCACTCACCACGTTAGGTCATCAAACGCTCCAAAAAATTACCTCGTTGGACCTGCGTTTACAATGTATCCCATTTCAGTTGGTGTAGTTGTTGGTTTAGCTTTCTGTAACTTTGTAGTAAGTACTGTCTGCATGTGTAGACGCATATTGCGTCATGATTGCAAGCTGTCCGGATATCTTTTCCAACTGTCCCATTGTCTGGTTTAAATGTCCATTCTAGAATGTCCTTCTAGCCAATCAGAAACAAGTATTCAACAATTCTGTAGTATAATGTACTATACTGTACTATATTGTGCTATACTGTACTGTACTATATTATACTGTACTATACTGTACTGTGTTGATCCAGACTATAGTCCTCCTGCTGTGTGGTGGTCAGAGCAGGGAACCAGATTAGAGTCCTAGTGTGGTGTGTGGTGGTCAGAGCAGGGAACCAGATTAGAGTCCTCGTGCTGTGTGGTGGTCAGAGCAGGGAACCAGATTAGAGTCCTAGTGTGGTGTGTGGTGGTCAGAGCAGGGAACCAGATTAGAGTCCTCGTGCTGTGTGGAGGTCAGAGCAGGGAACCAGATTAGAGTCCTAGTGTGGTGTGTGGTGGTCAGAGCAGGGAACCAGATTAGAGTCCTAGTGTGCTGTGTGGTGGTCAGACCAGGGAACCAGATTAGAGTCCTAGTGTGCTGTGTGGTGGTCAGAGCAGGGAACCAGATTAGAGTCCTAGTGTGCTGTGTGGTGGTCAGAGCAGGGAACCAGATTAGAGTCCTCGTGCTGTGTGGTGGTCAGAGCAGGGAACCAGATTATAGTCTTAGTGTGCTGTGTGGTGGTCAGATCATGGAACCAGATTAGAGTCCTCGTGCTGTGTGGTGGTCAGAGCAGGGAACCAGATTAGAATCCTAGTGTGGTGTGTGGTGGTCAGAGCAGGGAACCAGATTAGAGTCCTAGTGTGGTGTGTGGTGGTCAGAGCAGGGAACCAGATTAGAGTCCTCGTGCTGTGTGGTGGTCAGAGCAGGGAACCAGATTAGAATCCTAGTGTGGTGTGTGGTGGTCAGAGCAGGGAACCAGATTAGAGTCCTAGTGTGATGGTCAGAGCAGGGAACCAGATTAGAGTCCCTGTGCTGTCTGGTGGTCAGAGCAGGGAACCAGATTAGAGTCCTAGTGTGATGTGTGGTGGTCAGAGCAGGGAACCAGATTAGAGTCCCCGTGCTGTCTGGTGGTCAGAGCAGGGAACCAGATTAGAGTCCTAGTGTGGTGTGTGGTGGTCAGAGCAGGGAACCAGATTAGAGTCCTAGTGTGGTGTGTGGTGGTCAGAGCAGGGAACCAGATTAGAGTCCTAGTGTGGTGTGTGGTGGTCAGAGCAGGGAACCAGATTAGAGTCCTAGTGTGGTGTGTGGTGGTCAGAGCAGGGAACCAGACGATATTGAGAGAGAGATAATTCAGACTGTTACTGTGGTGGTGGTGAGGTGATTGATCTAAGAGAGAGAGAGTAATTCAGACTGTTACTGTGGTGGTGGTGAGGTGATTGATCTAAGAGAAAGAGAGTCATTCAGACTGTTACTGTGGTGGTGGTGAGGTGAGGTGATTGATCTAAGAGAGAGAGAGTCATTCAGACTGTTACTGTGGTGGTGGTGAGGTGATTGATCTAAGAGAGAGAGAGTCATTCAGACTGTTACTGTGGTGGTGGTGAGGTGATTGATCTAAGAGAAAGAGAGTCATTCAGACTGTTACTGTGGTGGTGGTGAGGTGATTGATCTAAGAGAGAGAGAGTCATTCAGACTGTTACTGTGGTGGTGGTGAGGTGATTGATCTAAGAGAGAGAGAGTCATTCAGACTGTTACTGTGGTGGTGGTGAGGTGATTGATCTAAGAGAGAGAGAGTCATTCAGACTGTTACTGTGGTGGTGGTGAGGTGATTGATCTAAGAGAAAGAGAGTAATTCAGACTGTTACTGTGGTGGTGGTGAGGTGATTGATCTAAGAGAGAGAGAGTCATTCAGACTGTTACTGTGGTGGTGGTGAGGTGATTGATCTAAGAGAGAGAGAGTCATTCAGACTGTTACTGTGGTGGTGGTGAGGTGATTGATCTAAGAGAGAGAGAGTAATTCAGACTGTTACTGTGGTGGTGGTGAGGTGATTGATCTAAGAGAGAGAGAGTCATTCAGACTGTTACTGTGGTGGTGGTGAGGTGATTGATCTAAGAGAGAGAGAGTCATTCAGACTGTTACTGTGGTGGTGGTGAGGTGATTGATCTAAGAGAAAGAGAGTCATTCAGACTGTTACTGTGGTGGTGGTGAGGTGATTGATCTAAGAGAGAGAGAGTCATTCAGACTGTTACTGTGGTGGTGATGAGGTGATTGATCTAAGAGAGAGAGAGAGAGTCATTCAGACTGTTACTGTGGTGGTGGTGGTGGTGAGGTGATTGATCTAAGAGAGAGAGAGTCATTCAGACTTTTACTGTGGTGGTGGTGAGGTGATTGATCTAAGAGAGAGAGAGTCATTCAGACTTTTACTGTGGTGGTGGTGAGGTGATTGATCTAAGAGAGAGAGAGTCATTCAGACTGTTACTGTGGTGGTGGTGAGGTGATTGATCTAAGAGAGAGAGAGTCATTCAGACTTTTACTGTGGTGGTGGTGAGGTGATTGATAACGGCTGTAGAAGGGAAAAGGTTGGGTCTGAATGTTCTCATTTAAAGGAACATTGGGTCGTTTACAGAAACACTGGTTGTGGGGTAGGTGGCTTTAGCCCCATTCCTGTGTTGACCTTCAGTGCTGGACATCCATCCAACAGTCAAACTCATTAGATCTAGCTGGACCACCAACACAATACTGTAGCTGAGCTCTTACACGTTGGTAAAGCTAGTCTGGTTTTATGTGGGTGTTAAACCAGTGGATGGTAGTTAAAGCTGAGTGTGAGAAACAAAGGACTTTGAACGTGAGTATTGTTTTAGCTGCTCTTACTCTGCTGTGGTCCCGTGTGGCTCAGTTGGCATAGCATGGCGTTTGCAACGCGTGGGTTCGATTCCCACGGGGAACCAGTATTAAAAAGTATGAAAATGTATGCACTCACTGTACTATAAGTCTCTTTTGATAAGAGCGTCCACTAACACTAAATGATGTAAGTCTGTGGTGTAATAAGCATATCAATATAGTTAATACTGCACTGCCATCTAGTGGAAGAGATCAGCAACTTCACTTGAATTTCATATTATACTTTATATTATGAATATAATACATGCAGACTACTGTATCTTTCTACATTCCTTGTCATAAAAAGCTGGCCTATAAAGATGACTAGTCATTCCGTATTTACTGTGGTGGCCACAGCCAGGCTTTAGCAGACACCTCCAGGCTGTTTCAGTGTGGACATCATATTCCTCATTCACTTCATGTTATTTTAAAACCACTTTAAATCAGTCTGTCTAAACTGAAAGGCCCATCTATCAGAGGATGAAGAGTTCAGAAGTCCCCCTCTTCCTCTCAGTCAGCAAACTGAAGGTTTTAACTGTAGCAGCACCATCCCTCACTCTCTGACTCTCTGACAGTGTGTGTGTGCACGTGCACGCGCACACACACACACCACACACACACACACACACACACACACACACACACACACACACACACACACACACACACACACACACACACACACACACACACACACACACACACACACACACACACACACACACACACACTCTCTCTGGCTCTCTACTCTGGGTCATTAGCTAGATGAAGGAGGAGATTTCATTTGATCAGAGAAATATGGGACCAGAGTCAAATGAATCCATTTGCTGGATAAGTGCTTAGTAAAGGGGTTGGTCTGTCCTCTGCAGTACTTATTAACTAGAAAGCTGCTGTGCTGTGTGTTTTCTGGGAACCAGCACACCATTCTACACCACCCATTTTTATAACTGAATACATGGGTAGATATGTAAGGGTTAGGACATTATCAATATGTTTTAATACATTATTTTTATTGCATTGTCAGTATGTTAATAGATGATGTAATGTTTTGAGTATTTGGCTAGATCTTGTGCTTTCCTGGTTTTCTGTGTGTGTCTTTACCACTGCTCTTAACTCCCAGGAGGTGTGTTGTACGTTCATTGTTTGGTTCCTGATAGACTGTTATCAGCTCAGTCCTCTTGACCCTCTGTGTTCTGTACCTCAGGCTGTTCCTGTTGGTATGATGCCTTCAACCCTACCTAACCCCAACACACAGCAGACCCCCTCTAACCTGACCCCCTCTATAACCCTACCTAACCCCAACACACAGCAGACCCCCTCTAACCTGACCCCCTCTATAACCCTACCTAACCCCAACACACAGCAGACCCCCTCTAACCTGACCCCCTCTATAACCCTACCTAACCCCAACACACAGCAGACCCCCTCTAACCTGACCCCCTCTATAACCCCACCTAACCCCAACACACAGCAGACCCCCTCTATAACTCTACCTAACCCCAACACACAGCAGACCCCCTCTAACCTGACCCCCTCTATAACCCTACCTAACCCCAACACACAGCAGACCCCCTCTAACCTGACCCCCTCTATAACCCCACCTAACCCCAACACACAGCAGACCCCCTCTATAACTCTACCTAACCCCAACACACAGCAGACCCCCTCTAACCTGACCCCCTCTATAACCCTACCTAACCCCAACACACAGCAGACCCCCTCTAACCTGACCCCCTCTATAACCCCACCTAACCCCAACACACAGCAGACCCCCTCTATAACCCTACCTAACCCCAACACACAGCAGACCCCCTCTAACCTGACCCCTCTATAACCCTACCTAACCCCAACACACAGCAGACCCCCTCTAACCTGACCCCCTCTATAACCCTACCTAACCCCAACACACAGCAGACCCCCTCTAACCTGACCCCCTCTATAACCCCACCTAACCCCAACACACAGGAGATCCCCTCTAACCTGACCCCCTCTATAACCCTACCTAACCCCAACACACAGCAGACCCCCTCTATAACCCCACCTAACCCCAACACACAGGATACCCCCTCTAACCTGACCCCCTCTATAACCCTACCTAACCCCAACACACAGGAGACCCCCTCTACTGACCCCCTCTATAACCCCACCCAACCCCAACACACAGGAGACCCCCTCTAACCTGACCCCCTCTATAACCCCACCTAACCCCAACACACAGGAGACCCCCTCTAACCTGACCCCCTCTATAACCCCACCTAACCCCAACACACAGGAGACCCCCTCTAACCTGACCCCCTCTATAACCCCACCTAACCCCAACACACAGCAGACCCCCTCTAACCTGACCCCCTCTATAACCCCACCTAACCCCAACACACAGGAGACCCCCTCTAACCTGACCCCCTCTATAACCCCACCTAACCCCAACACACAGGAGACCCCTCTAACCTGACCCCCTCTATAACCCCACCTAACCCCAACACACAGAAGACCCCCTCTAACCTGACCCCCTCTATAACCCCAACACACAGCAGACCCCCTCTAACCTGACCCCCTCTACAACCCCACCTAATCCCAACATACAGCAGACCCCCTCTATAACCCCACCTAACCCCAACACACAGCAGACCCCCTCTAACCTGACCCCCTCTATAACCCCACCTAGCCCCAACACACAGCAGACCCCCTCTAACCTGACCCCCTCTATAACCCTACCTAACCCCAACACTTAGCAGACCCCCTCTAACCTGACCCCCTCTGTAACCCCACCTAACCCCAACACACAGCAGACCCCCTCTAACCTGACCCCCTCTATAATACCAACACACAGCAGATCCCCTCTACTGACCCCCTCTATAACCCCACCGAACCCCAACACACAGCAGACCCCAACCTGATAACAAGCTGATGAGATAGTGATTAGATAGTGATGATCACCAGACAGCCCATGAGGAGGAACAATACAGTCCGCTGTCATCTTGTCTCTTTGTCCCTCATTATCCACTATGTCCTGCCTGCTACTACCAACCAGCCAGGTCTTAAGGGGTCAGCAGGTTTCAGTTCGGCTGGCGCCTAGCTAGGTGAACCGAATGAGGTGCTCGCATACTCCCTTAAAAGACCTTCACTTGAAAAATTAGAAAAAAGCGTCAATAGTCAATTTTACGATGCCATAGCCAGTATACATTTCCTCAAAATGGTCAGAATTAATCTTAAAATAAGATACCTGTTTTTACATCTAACTAACTTTCTCAATGAAAAAATGTGCATGAAAATGAGTTGTCTCTCGTTGATTGACAACAAAGACTTGAAGAACCCTACTGTTGACCATTCACCGACAAAGGGGCGTAGACTTCAGCTAACGACTTCGGCTTGTCTCCAGAAAAATTTTGTGTGCTCAAACAAAAACATCACAAAATGTTGTCATAATATATGCCCAAACTCTTCTGAACTGTTTCAGCTGGGAAGCATGTGGGAGCCTTTAGGGTGAGGGATGAGGTGGAGAGGAGGAGGGGGAGGCAGAGAGGAGGAGGGAGCAGGGGTGAGGCAGAGAGGGGTGAGGAGGGGTGAGGAGTGTTAAAGCAGAGAGGAGGGAGAGTGGAGGAGCTGAACACTGCCACCTGTTGGTGAGATGTTGATATTGCACATGTAACATGGCATGAGGAGCCTCTCTCTCTCTCTCCTCTCTCTCTCTCTCTCTCTCTCTCTCTCTATTTCTCTCTCTCCTTCTCTCTCTCTCTCTGCCTCTTTCTCTCTCTCTTTCTCTCTTTCTGCCTCTTTCTCTCTCTCTTTCTCTCTTTCTCTCTCTGCCTCTATTTCTCTCTCGCTCTACTTCTCTGTCGCTCTCTCTGCCTCTATTTCTCTCACTCCATCTCTTTCGCCCTCCTCTCTCTCTGCCTCTATTTCTCTTTCTCTCTCCATCTCCCTCTCTCGCTGCCTCTATTTCTCTCTCTACCTCTATTTATCTCTCTCTGCCTCTATTTCTCTCTCTCTTTCTCTGCATCTATTTCTCTCTCTCTCTGCCTCTATTTCTCTCTCTCTCTGCATCTCTCTCGCTCTCGCTCTCTCTCTGCCTCTATTTCTCTCTCTCTATCTCTCTCGCTCTCTCTTTGCCTCTATTTCTCTCTCTCTCTGCATCTCTCTCTCTCTCTCTCGCTCTGCCTCTATTTCTCTCTCTCTCTCTCTCTCTCTCTCTCTCTCTCTATTGCTCTCTCTCTCTGCAACTCTCTCTCTGCCTCTCTCTCTCTCTCTCTCTCTCTCTCTCTATTTCTCTCTCTCTTTGCCTCTATTTCTCTCTCTCTGCATCTCTCTCTCTCGCTCTCTCTCTATTTCTCTCCCTCTGCATCTCTCTCTCTCTTTGCCTCTATTTCTCTCTCTCT
>NC_138301.1:33920000-33942500 GCF_965601325.2 Salmo salar
CTCTATTGCTCTCTCTATTGCTCTCTCTCTCTATTGCTCTCTCTCTCTCTTGCTCTCTATTGCTCTATTGCTCTCTCTATTGCTCTCGCTCTCTCTATTGCTCTCTCTATTGCTCTCGCTCTCTCTATTGCTCTCGCTCTCTCTATTGCTCTCTCTATTGCTCTCGCTCTCTCTATTGCTCTCTCTATTGCTCTCTCTATTGCTCTCTCTTGCTCTCTATTTCTCTTGCTCTCTATTGCTCTTGCTCTCTATTGCTCTTGCTCTCTATTGCTCTTGCTCTCTCTCTCTCTCTATTGCTCTCTCTATTGCTCTATTGCTCTCTATTGCTCTCTCTATTGCTCAATTGCTCTCTATTGCTCTCTCTATTGCTCTATTGCTCTATTGCTCTCTATTGCTCTCTCTATTGCTCTATTGCTCTCTATTGCTCTCTCTCTATTGCTCTTGCTCTCTCTCTATTGCTCTTGCTCTCTCTCTATTGCTCTCTCTCTCTATTGCTCTCTCTATTTCTCTCTCTCTCTCTCTCTATTGCTCTCTCTCTATTGCTCTCTCTCTCTCTCTCTGCTCTCTCTCTCTGGCTCTCTCTCTCTGGCTCTCTCTCTCTGGCTCTCTCTCTCTCGCTCTCTCTCTCTGGCTCTCTCTCTGGCTCTGCCTCTCTGGCTCTGCCTCTCTCTTGCTCTCTATTGCTCTATTGCTCTCTCTATTGCTCTATTTCTCTTGCTCTCTATTGCTCTTGCTCTCTCTCTCTCTCTCTCTCTCTATTGCTCTCTCTCTCTCTATTGCTCTTTCTATTGCTCTCGCTCTCTCTATTGCTCTCTCTATTGCTCTCGCTCTCTCTATTGCTCTCTCTATTGCTCTCGCTCTCTCTATTGCTCTCTCTATTGCTCTCTCTATTGCTCTCTCTATTGCTCTCTCTTGCTCTCTATTTCTCTTGCTCTCTATTGCTCTTGCTCTCTATTGCTCTTGCTCTCTATTGCTCTATTGCTCTCTATTGCTCTCTCTATTGCTCTATTGCTCTCTATTGCTCTCTCTATTGCTCTATTGCTCTATTGCTCTCTATTGCTCTCTCTATTGCTCTATTGCTCTCTATTGCTCTCTCTCTATTGCTCTTGCTCTCTCTCTATTGCTCTTGCTCTCTCTCTATTGCTCTCTCTCTCTATTGCTCTCTCTATTGCTCTCTCTATTTCTCTCTATTGCTCTCTCTCTCTGCTCTCTCTCTCTGGCTCTCTCTCTCTGGCTCTCTCTCTCTGGCTCTCTCTCTCTGGCTCTCTCTCTGGCTCTGCCTCTCTGGCTCTGCCTCTCTCTTGCTCTCTATTGCTCTATTGCTCTCTCTATTGCTCTATTGCTCTTGCTCTCTCTTGCTCTCTATTTCTCTTGCTCTCTATTGCTCTTGCTCTCTCTCTCTCTCTCTCTCTCTCTCTCTATTGCTCTCTCTCTCTCTATTGCTCTCTCTATTGCTCTCGCTCTCTCTATTGCTCTCTCTATTGCTCTCGCTCTCTCTATTGCTCTCTCTATTGCTCTCTCTATTGCTCTCTCTATTGCTCTCTCTCTCTCTATTGCTCTCTCTATTGCTCTCGCTCTCTCTATTGCTCTCTCTATTGCTCTCGCTCTCTCTATTGCTCTCTCTATTGCTCTCTCTATTGCTCTATTGCTCTTGCTCTCTCTTGCTCTCTATTTCTCTTTCTCTCTATTGCTGTTGCTCTCTATTGCTCTTGCTCTCTCTCTCTCTCTCTCTATTGCTCTCTCTCTCTCTCTCTCTCTCTCTCTATTGCTCTCTCTATTGCTCTCTCTCTCTATTGCTCTCTCTCTCTATTGCTCTCTCTATTTCTCTCTCTCTCTCTCTCTCTATTGCGATCTCTCTATTGCTCTCTCTCTCTGGCTCTCTCTCTCTGGCTCTCTCTCTCTGGCTCTCTCTCTCTGGCTCTGCCTCTCTGGCTCTGCCTCTCTCTTGCTCTCTATTGCTCTATTGCTCTCTCTATTGCTCTATTGCTCTTGCTCTCTCTTGCTCTCTATTTCTCTTGCTCTCTATTGCTCTTGCTCTCTCTCTCTCTCTCTATTGCTCTCTCTCTCTATTGCTCTCTCTATTGCTCTCGCTCTCTCTATTGCTCTCTCTATTGCTCTCGCTCTCTCTATTGCTCTCGCTCTCTCTATTGCTCTCTCTATTGCTCTCGCTCTCTCTATTGCTCTCTCTATTGCTCTCTCTATTGCTCTCTCTTGCTCTCTATTTCTCTTGCTCTCTATTGCTCTTGCTCTCTATTGCTCTTGCTCTCTCTCTCTCTATTGCTCTCTCTATTGCTCTATTGCTCTCTATTGCTCTCTCTATTGCTCTATTGCTCTCTATTGCTCTCTCTATTGCTCTATTGCTCTATTGCTCTCTATTGCTCTCTCTATTGCTCTATTGCTCTCTCTATTGCTCTATTGCTCTCTATTACTCTCTCTATTGCTCTTGCTCTCTCTCTATTGCTCTTGCTCTCTCTCTATTGCTCTCGCTCTCTCTCTATTGCTCTCGCTCTCTCTATTGCTCTCGCTCTCTCTCTATTGCTCTCGCTCTCTCTATTGCTCTCGCTCTCTCTCTATTGCTCTCGCTCTCTCTATTGCTCTCTCTCTCTCTATTGCTCTCTCTATTGCTCTCTCTATTGCTCTCTCTATTGCTCTCTCTATTGCTCTCTCTCTCTCTGTCTCTCTCTCTCTCTCTCTCTCTCTCCCCCCTCTCTCTCTCTCTCTCTCTCTCTCCCTCTCTCTCTCTTTTCCTCTCTTTTCCTCTGTTCTCTCCCAGTCAGACACAGATCTGCCAGCTTCACTACGAGCTTCGATGCCCACAATAGACAGATTAAAGACAGTCTGAAAAGGTCATTTGTGAACCATAAGAGTTTGTGTGTACTTCTCAGCAGTGGTACTAGTCTATGGCTGTGTGTGTGATTCTCAAATCTGTGTTTTCATCAGTGGCACCTCTTGCTGTGTTGCTTGGCAGGAAAAATGCTGCAATTTGTTCTCCTCTGCCCCCGCAGACTCCCCACTGCAGTCACACACGCACGCACGCACACACACACACACACACACACACACACACACACACACACACACACACACACACACACACACACACACACACACACACACACACACACACACACACACACACACACACACACACACACACACACACACACACACACACACACACACAGGGGTGTATACGTGAAGTATCTGTCTCAGTCACTTGCGTGTGTGTGTGTGCGCACGTGCGCATGTGTGTTTGTGCGTGCCTGTGTACATGCATGTACAGTATGCGCGTGTGTGGCTTTAAATCTACTGATCACCACAAGAGGCTATAGGGTTATACCACAGATAGATGTGAAGCATCCGCTTGGCGCTTCCTCTCACTACCAAATATGGTAGTGAGAGGAAGCCCAATGGCCAGCAGTGGGAGAAGATGGAACGAGATGGATTTTGGCTGACATTTTGCACATTTTCTAATCGATGAAACATTTGATCTCAATACAGTTTTCTGTTTCCAAAACTAGAATATGTTATGAACAGAGTAGACTAAGTTTTGTAGACTTTACCCGTTGCAAAAGTTTTTTACATTGCGTTGTTTAGAAGGAGTGCAAAGGCGATTTGAGTTATTGTCACACGCACTTCACAGAGGAGGCGTTCTCTAACAGAGAAATATGCAGATGTCTGCTAGAATGCGCCAATAGGATTTCGCTAGCTCATGCTTGACTCTGCCCAGCTCCTTGCTTGTTCTGCCCACTATGACTTATTTGTTCCCATTGCAAATGACAGGCTGTGGTCTATCTTGGTTTAGTTATACAAATCTTTTGTTATACTCAGCTCCCTACATCCAATAAGAGGCTGGATCGTTAGTCACATGACTTAGTAAAACCTCATTCCATCTAGATGTTCTAAAAGGCCTGAGATAGATGACCAGCTCATAGAGATGTCCATAGTGTCAGAATAAAACACTGTTCTGCTTACGTTCAGCAACCACCCATCAATCCCTTTTTCTCTCTCACTCTCTCCGTCTCTCTCTTTCCCGGAGGTCAGAGTTCATAAAGACAGAGAGGGGGGGGGGGGGGGGTTAAATAGGCCTACAGGTGACTGGACATGACCTGCTTTCTACACCACTGTTATAGTAGGGGAAACATTGTTATAGTAGGGGAAACACTGTTATAGTAGGGGAAACACTGTTATAGTAGGGGAAACACTGTTATAGTAGGGGAAACACTGTTATAGTAGGGGAACACTGTTATAGTAGGGGAAACACTGTCATAGTAGGGGAACACTGTTATAGTAGGGGAAACACTGTTATAGTAGGGGAACACTGTTATAGTAGGGGAAACACTGTCATAGTAGGGGAAACTGGTAGGGTAGGGGAAATACTGTTATAGTAGGGGAACACTGTTATAGTAGGGGAAATACTGTTATAGTAGGGGAACACTGTTATAGTAGGGGAAACACTGTTATAGTAGGGGAACACTGTTATAGTAGGGAAACACTGTTATAGTAGGGGAACACTGTTATAGTAGGGGAACATTGTTATAGTAGGGGAACACTGTTATAGTAGGGGAAACACTGTCATAGTAGGGGAACACTGTTATAGTAGGGGAAACACTGTTATAGTAGGGGAACACTGTTATAGTAGGGGAACACTGTTATAGTAGAGGAACACTGTTATAGTAGGGGAAACACTGTTATAGTAGGGGAAACACTGTTATAGTAGGGGAACACTGTTATAGTAGGGGAACACTGTTATAGGAGGGGAAACACTGTTATAGTAGGGGAACACTGTTATAGTAGGGGAAACACTGTCATAGTAGGGGAAACTGGTATAGTAGGGGAAACACTGTTATAGTAGGGGAAACACTGTTATAGTAGGGGAAACACTGTTATAGTAGGGGAAACACTGTTATAGTAGGGGAACACTGTTATAGTAGGGGAAACACTGTCATAGTAGGGGAACACTGTTATAGTAGGGGAAACACTGTTATAGTTTGGGAACACTGTTGTAGTAGGGGAAACACTGTCATTGTAGGGGAAACTGGTAGGGTAGGGGAAATACTGTTATAGTAGGGGAACACTGTTATAGTAGGGGAAATACTGTTATAGTAGGGGAACACTGTTATAGTAGGGGAAACACTGTTATAGTAGGGGAACACTGTTATAGTAGGGAAACACTGTTATAGTAGGGGAACACTGTTATAGTAGGGGAACACTGTTATAGTAGGGTAGGGGAACACTGTTATAGTAGGGGAACACTGTTATAGTAGGGAAACACTGTCATAGTAGGGGAACACTGTTATAGTAGGGGAAACACTGTTATAGTAGGGGAACACTGTTATAGTAGGGGAACACTGTTATAGTAGGGGAACACTGTTATAGTAGGGGAAACACTGTTATAGTAGGGGAAACACTGTTATAGTAGGGAAACACTGTTATAGTAGGGGAACACTGTTATAGTAGGGGAAACACTGTTATAGTAGGGGAACACTGTTATAGTAGGGGAAACACTGTCATAGTAGGGGAAACTGGTATAGTAGGGGAAACACTGTTATAGTAGGGGAAACTGGTGGAGTAGGGGAAACACTGTTATAGTAGGGGAACACTGTTATCCTGTTAGGGCTAGGGGGCAGTATTGACACGGCTGGATAAAAAACATACCCGATTTAATCTGGTTACCACTCCTACCCAGTAACTAGAATATGCATATACTCATTACATATGGATAGAAAACACCCTAAATTTTCTAAAACTGTTTGAATGGTGTCTGTGAGTATAACAGAACTCAAATGGCAGGTCAAAACCTGAGAGATTCCTTTACAGGAAGTGGCCTGTCTGACCATTTCTTGAACTTGTTTTCCATCTCTATCATTTACTAAGGATCTCTGCTCTAACGTGACACTTCCCACGTCTTCCATAGGCTCTCAGAGCCCGGGAAAAAACAGAATGTCGTCATTCCAGCCCCAGGCTGAAACACATTATCGCCTTTCTCAAGTGGCCGATCAAGGGACACTGGCTTATGCGCGTGACCCCGACCGCCCCCGCCTTTGGGATTTTTTCCTCTGTTTGCCGAAAAGGAGATTCCCTGTCGGAATATTATCGCTTTTCTACGTCAAAAATGTCGTAAAAATTGATTTTAAACAGCGGTTGACATGCTTCGAAGTACGGTAATGGAATACTTAGAATTTTATTGTCACGAATTGCGCCATGCGCGCGACACTTCTTTACTATTTCGGATAGTGTCTGGAACGCACGAACAAAACGCCGCTATTCGGATATAACGATGGATTATTTTGGACCAAACCAACATTTGTTATTGAAGTAGCAGTCCTGGGTGTGTATTCTGACGAAGACAACAAAAGGTAATCAAACTTTTATAATAGTAAATATGATTATGGTGAGTGCTAAACTTGCCGGGTGTCTAAATAGCGAGCCCGTGATGCCTGGGCTATGTACTTAGAATATTGCAAAATGTGCTTTCACCAAAAAGCTATTTTAAAATCGGACATATCGAGTGCATAGAGGAGGTCTGTATCTATAATTCTTAAAATAATTGTTATGCTTTTTGTGAACGTTTATCGTGAGTAATTTAGTAAAATGTTAGCGAATTCCCCGGAAGTTTGCGGGGGGTATGCTAGTTCTGAACGTCACATGCTAATGTAAAAAGCTGGTTTTTGATATAAATATGAACTTGATTGAACAAAACATGCATGTATTGTATAACATAATGTCCTAGGGTTGTCATCTGATGAAGATCATCAAAGGTGAGTGCTGCATTTAGCTGTCTTCTGGGTTTTGGTGACATTATATGCTGGCTTGAAAAATGGGTGTCTGATTATTTCTGGCTTGGTACTCTGCTGACATAATCTAATGTTTTGCTTTCGTTGTAAAGCCTTTTTGAAATCGGACAGTGTGGTTAGATTAACGAGAGTCTTGTCTTTAAATGGCTGTAAAATAGTCATATGTTTGAGAAATTGAAGTAATAGGATTTTTAAGGTTTTCAAAATCGCGCCACAGGATAGCAGTGGCTGTTACGTAGGTGGGACGAATTCGTCCCGCCTAGCCTAGAGAGGTTATAGTAGGGGAAACACTGTCATAGTAGGGGAACACTGTTATAGTAGGGGAAACACTGTTATAGTAGGGGAACACTGTTATAGTAGGGGAACACTGTTATAGTAGGGGAAACACTGTCATAGTAGGGGAACACTGTTATAGTAGGGGAAACACTGTTATAGTAGGGGAACACTGTTATAGTAGGGGAACACTGTTATAGTAGGGGAACACTGTTATAGTAGGGGAAACACTGTTATAGTAGGGGAAACACTGTTATAGTAAGGGAACACTGTTATAGTAGGGGAACACTGTTATAGTAGGGGAAACACTGTTATAGTAGGGGAAACACTGTTATAGTAGGGGAAATACTGTTATAGTAGGGGAACACTGTTATAGTAGGGGAAATTGGTATAGTAGGGGAAATACTGTTATAGTAGGGGAAATACTGTTATAGTAAGGGAAACACTGTTATAGTAGGGGAAACATTGTTATAGTAGGGGAAATACTGTTATAGTTATAGTTATAAAAGTTTGATTACCTTTTGTTGTCTTCATCAGAATGCACTCCCAGGACTGCTACTTCAATAACAAATGTTGGTTTGGTCCAAAATAATCCATCGTTATATCCGAATAGCGGCGTTTTGTTCATGCGTCCCAGACACTATCTGAAATGGTAAATCAGGGTCGCGCGCATGGCGCAATTCGTGACAAAAAAAATCTAAATATTCCATTACCGTACTTCGAAGCATGTCAACCGCTGTTTAAAATCAATTTTTATGCCATTTTTCTCGTAAAAAAGCGATAATATTCCGACCGGGAATGTCCATTTAGCTAAACAGAGGAAAGTAAACAAAGCTTTCGGTCGACGCGGGCACGAGCCTGAGTCTCACAGTACTGTAACCAGCCACTACCCAAACGCGCTACTTTTTTTCAGCCAGAGCCTGCAAAGCCACGATTCAGCTTTTTACCGCCTTCTGAGACCCTATGGCAGCCGTAGGAAGTGTCACGGGACAGCTAAGATCCTCACTCTTCAATAAACAGAGACAAGAAGAACGACACCTTGTCAGACAGGCCACTTCCTGCATGAAACCTTCTCAGTTTTTTGCCTGCCAAATGAGTTCTGTTATACTCACAGACACCATTCAAACAGTTTTAGAAACTTTAGGGTGTTTTCTATCCATATGTAATAAGTATATGCATATTCTAGTTACTGGGTAGGAGTGGTAACCAGATTAAATCGGGTACGTTTTTTATCCGGCGGTGTAAATACTGCCCCCTAGCCCTAACAGGTTAACCTCTCCAGCGTCCCGTCCCGTCAGCGGGATCAAAATCCAGGGAAAACTCCTAGCGACATTAGCATAACGAAATTTAATATATATATTTTTTTCAAATATAGGACTGTCTCATATCGTTTTATAGATACACCTCTCCTGCATCGACCCACGTCGTCCGATTTCAAAAAGGTTTTACAGGAAAAGCAAATCATTAGATTATGTTAGAGTCCATCGTAAAAGCAGCAACATAGCCATTTTCCGACCAACCACATGCATCACAAATAACCAAAAAACAGCTAAATGCAGCACTAACCTTTTACAAACTTCATCAGATGACACACCTAGGACATCATGTTACACAATGCATGCATTCTTTTGTTCAATAAAGTTCATATTTATATATGAAAACAGCATTTTACATCGGCGTCTGACGTTGACTAACTATTTTCCCGTCAAATGCAATCCGGGGAAACAGAGCTACAATTTACTGAATTACTATTCAAAAACATGTTTAAAATGTAATATTGTCATTCTAAGATTTATAGATGAATATCTCTTGAAAGCACCTGTCATACCAGATTTAAAAATAACTTTACTGGGTAATCACACTTAGCGATAAAAGGGGATGCGAACTCAGAAAATGAGCTAGTAAATACAGCTCGGCGCCATCTTGGAACAATCGCATATCACATCTAATGTTGTATAATATTGTCAATAATCCCTTACCTTTAGTTGTCTTCATCAGAAAGCACTTCCAGGAATCCCAGGTCCACAACAGATGTATTTTCGGTCGAAAAAGTCCATCCTTTATGTTCCATTAGCTTGCTGTTGTTAGCGCGTCCGAATGGTGTATCCAACTACTCTGCCGAGCGCGCCACAGCCGTTTCGAAATAAAACATTTTTTTCCCATTTAGGTTCGTTCAAACATGTCAAACGTTGTATAACATAAATCTTCAGGGCCTGTTTCAACAAGAGAGCCAATAAGATTCGAGGGGGATGATTTCATTGTGTTTCAAAACGTTTCCAAATGTGGGGGTAGACAGGGCCGCCGGCGTCATAATGGTGATGGCCCTCCCCCTGTGACCAATTTCCACGCGTCTCATTCACTGAGTTTCGACAGTAGAAGGCTCAAAACACTTTGTAAAGACTGGCGACATCTTGTGGAAGCAATAGGAAGTGCTCAAATAACGATAGCTCACGGTGTGAATAATAGGCAACGACGTGAAGTTGAGTCCACAATTCAGAATTCCACTTCCTGTTTCAATCGGTCTCGGGGTTTTGACTGCCATATGAGTTCCGTTATACTCACAGACACCATTCAAACAGTTTTAGAAACTTTAGGGTGTTTTCTATCCACAGGTATTAATTATATGCATATCCTAGCTTCTGAGTTTGATTAGTAGGCCGTTGAAAATGGGCACGAATTTTTTCCAAAATGCGCTGTGGCGCCCCCTATCCTAGGGTAACGTCAAGAGGTTTTAAAGTAGGGGAAACACTGTTATAGTAGGGGAACACTGTTATAGTAGGGGAAACACTGTTATAGTAGGGGAAACACTGTTATAGTAGGGGAAACACTGTTATAGAAGGGGAAACACTGTTAAGGTAGGGGAAACTGGTGGAGTAGGGGAAACTGGTTTGGTAAGGGAAACACTGTTATAGTAAGAGAACACTGTTATAGTAGGGGAAACACTATTATAGAAGGGGAAACACTGTTAAGGTAGGGGAAACTGATGTAGTAGGGGCAACTGGTGTAGTAAGGGAAACAGTGTTATAGTAGTGTGTGTTTGTGTCAGTAAATGAAGGCCTCCTCTCTTTTAGTTTTCTGTTGTTTCTGGGTTCTGTTTCAGGGTTCTGGGGTGTTGTTTCGGGTTCTGGGGTGTTGTTTTGGGGTTCTGGAGTGTTGTTTTGGGGTTCTGGGGTGTTGTTTCTGGGTTCTGGGGTGTTGTTTTGGGGTTCTGGAGTGTTGTTTCTGGGTTCTGGGGTGTTGTTTCTGGGTTCTGGGGTGTTATCTATTGTTGTTGTGTTTCAGTGTGTCTCTATTGTATTGCAGCAGAAGCTGCTTTTTCTTTGTAATTATGATGAGTCGGTAGTGAACCTATTCACACACTGACCATCTGTCAGTAGTAAGCCTATTCACACACACTGACCTTCTGTCAGTAGTAAACCTATTCACACACACTGACCATCTGTCAGTAGTAAACCTATTCACACACACAGTAGTAAACCTATTTACACAGTGACCATCTGCCAGTAGTAAACCTATTCACACACACTGACCATCTGACAGTAGTAAACCTATTCACACACTGACCATCTGTCAGTAGTAAACCTATTTACACAGTGACCATCTGCCAGTAGTAAACCTATTCACACACACTGACCATCTGACAGTAGTAAACCTATTCACACACTGACCATCTGTCAGTAGTAAACCTATTTACACAGTGACCATCTGTCAGTAGTAAACCTATTCACACACACTGGCCATCTGTCAGTAGTAAACCTATTCACACACACTGATATTCTGTCAGTAGTAAACCTATTCACACACTGACCATCTGTCAGTAGTAAACTTTTTCACACACACTGGCCATCTGTCAGTAGTGAACCTATTCAAACACACTGACCATCTGTCAGTAGTGAACCTATTCACACACACTGACCTTCTGTCAGTAGTAAACCTATTTACACAGTGACCATCTGTCAGTAGTAAAGCTATTCACACACACTGACCATCTGTCAGTAGTAAACCTATTCAAACACACTGACCATCTGTCAGTAGTAAACTTTTTCACACACACTGGCCATCTGTTAGGAGTAAACCTATTCACACACTGACCATCTGACAGTAGTAAACCTATTCACACACTGACCATCTGTCAGTAGTAAACCTATTCACACACTGACCATCTGTCAGTAGTAAACCTATTCACACACACTGACCATTTGCCAGTAGTAAACCTATTCACACACTGACCATCTGCCAGTAGTGAACCTATTCACACACTGACCATCTGCCAGTAGTGAACCTATTCACACACTGACCATCTGCCAGTAGTGGACAGTTGAGTGAAGGCATTCATTAGACTGACCGTTTGGATCGCTAAAGGTGGATATGTAGCGAAACAGAGGAAAATAGTTTGAAAGACTGGAGCAGTTTTACAATCTCGGTCTATGGATGCTTTCTGCATGTAGTTTTTCTATCAATCTGTTTATCCATTGTGATTTGTCTCTGTCTCTCCCCCTCTCTCTCTTTCTCTCTCTCTGTCTCTTTCTCTCTCTTTCTCTCTCTTACGCTCTCTCTGTCTGTCTCTCTCTCTCTCTCTCTCTCTCTCTCTCTCTCTCTCTCTCTCTATCTCTGTCTCTCTCACTCTCTCTCTGTGGTGTCAGTTTCCCCACCCACGTCTTGCCCAGGTTGCCCAGGGTTTGTATTCATCCAGTGCCAGGGGTCTAGGGTTCCAGCGTGGGTGATGCCCGCTGGCACAGACTGGTGGATACAGCCTCGGAGTTCACTGCCAGAGAGCGAGGAGGGACAGGGAGAGGGAGAGGAGAAGGGGGAGGCAAGAGAGATGTTCACTTCCAGAGTGAGATAGGGAAAGAGAAAGGTGGAGAGAGTGAGAGAGAAAAAGAGAAAGAGGGAGAGGGGAGAGTTCTCTCGTTTGCGTTGTGTCAGGATGGAGAAACAGAGATGCTTTCAGTCTCCGGCTACATACCCTGATGCCCACTTTCAAATCCAGCCCTAACCCCTACTCTCTACCACCTTACACATAGCCTAGATTTCCTCCACACTTGTGTAGATCTAGATTTTATTCTCTTGTCCTGAGGAGCTTTCATCTGCAGAGATGTATCGGAATAAGTAACTGTTTGCACTAAATCTTTTAGGAAATTTGTCTGTGCGCCATATCTCTTTGAAGATCTACCTCATAAACTCATATCAGATCTACGTCAGATCTACTTCATATACTCATATCAGATCTACATCAGATCTACGTCAGATCTACGTCATATTCTCATATCAGATCTACATCAGATCGACGTCATATTCTCATATCAGATCTACATCAGATCTACGTCAGATCTACGTCATATTCTCATATCAGATCTACATCAGATCGACGTCATATTCTCATATCAGATCTACATCAGATCTACGTCATATTCTCATATCAGATCTACATCAGATCTACGTCAGATCTACTTCATATACTCATATCAGATCTACATCAGATCTATGTAATATTCTCATATCAGATCTACGTCATATTCTCATATCAGATCTACATCAGATCGACGTCATATTCTCATATCAGATCTACATCAGATCTACGTCAGATCTACGTCATATTCTCATATCAGATCTACATCAGATCGACGTCATATTCTCATATCAGATCTACATCAGATCTACGTCATATTCTCATATCAGATCTACATCAGATCTACGTCAGATCTACTTCATATACTCATATCAGATCTACATCAGATCTATGTAATATTCTCATATCAGATCTACGTCATATTCTCATATCAGATCTACATCAGATCGATGTCATATATATTTCTATCTAGTTCATCTTAACGGTCATGTTTTTTCCAAATATATTTATAGCTTATTTGTGACTGTGTCAGTGGTGAGTGAACACAGTGTATGGTGTCTATTGTCTTGGAGACAATGGGTGTGTTTGTAGCTGGAGGAGAACGGATGCTATTGTCCTGGTTCTATATGGGCAGGTCTGGATTACACCCACTGAAGGCCCCTATTGTTGGGGGAGAAGAACAGATACAGGGGCTGGGGTTGGTTGGTAGAGGGATACACAGAGACTGTACATTATACCCTTAGAAAGAGTTGTTCCAAAAGGGTTATTCGGCTGTCCCCATATGTATAGAGGGTTCTACATAGAACCCAAAAGGGTTCTACCTGGAACCAAAAGAGTTCTACCTGGAACCAAACAATGAGAGGAGGGCTGGGCCTGTAAGTTGGTAAGGGGAGAGGAGGGCTGTGTCTGTACATTGGGAAGGGGAGAGCAGGGCGAGGATAGCTGTGTCTGTTAGTTGGTAAGGGGAGAGGAGGGACAGGAGGGCTGGGTCTGTTAGTTGGTAAGGAGAGAGCAGGGGCAGGAGGGCTGGGTCTGTACGTTGGTAAGGAGAGAGCAGGGCGAGGATGGCTGGGTCTGTTAGTTGGTAAGGAGAGAGCAGGGCGAGGAGGGCTGGGTCTGTTAGTTGGTAAGGGGAGAACAGAGCGAGGATGGCTGGGTCTGTTAGTTGGTAAGGAGAGAACAGAGCGAGGATGGCTGGGTCTGTTAGTTGGTAAGGAGAGAACAGAGCGAGGATGGCTGGGTCTGTTAGTTGGTAAGGAGAGAACAGAGCGAGGATGGCTGGGTCTGTTAGTTGGTAAGGAGAGAACAGAGCGAGGATGGCTGGGTCTGTTAGTTGGTAAGGAGAGAACAGAGCGAGGATGGCTGGGTCTGTTAGTTGGTAAGGAGAGAACAGAGCGAGGATGGCTGGGTCTGTTAGTTGGTAAGGAGAGAGCAGGGCGAGGATGACTGGGTCTGTTAGTTGGTAAGGAGAGAGCAGGGCGAGGGTGACTGGGTCTGTTAGTTGGTAAGGAGAGAGCAGGGCGAGGGTGACTGGGTCTGTTAGTTGGTAAGGGGAAAACAGAGCGAGGATGGCTGGGTCTGTATGTTGGTAAGGAGAGAACAGGGACAGGAGGGCTGGGTCTGTTAGTTGGTAAGGGGAGAACAGGGACAGGAGGGCTGGGTCTGTTAGTTGGTAAGGAGAGAGCAGGGTGAGGATGACTGGGTCTGTTAGTTGGTAAGGAGAGAACAGGGACAGGAGGGCTGGGTCTGTTAGTTGGTAAGGAGAGAACAGGGACAGGATGACTGGGTCTGTTAGTTGGTAAGGGGAGAACAGGGACAGGAGGGCTGGGTCTGTTAGTTGGTAAGGGGAGAACAGGGACAGGATGACTGGGTCTGTTAGTTGGTAAGGGGAGAACAGGGACAGGAGGGCTGGGTCTGTTAGTTGGTAAGGAGAGAGCAGGGCGAGGATGACTGGGTCTGTTAGTTGGTAAGGAGAGAGCAGGGCGAGGATGGCTGGGTCTGTTAGTTGGTAAGGAGAGAGCAGGGACAGGAGGGCTGGGTCTGTTAGTTGGTAAGGGGAGAACAGGGACAGGATGGCTGGGTCTGTTAGTTGGTAAGGAGAGAACAGGGACAGGAGGGCTGGGTCTGTTAGTTGGTAAGGAGAGAGCAGGGACAGGAGGGCTGGGTCTGTTAGTTGGTAAGGAGAGAACAGGGAGAGGAGGGCTGGGTCTGTTAGTTGGTAAGGGGAGAACAGGGACAGGAGGGCTGGGTCTGTTAGTTGGTAAATGGAGAACAGGGACAGGAGGGCTGGGTCTGTTAGTTGGTAAGGAGAGAACAGGGACAGGAGGGCTGGGTCTGTTAGTTGGTAATGGGAGAGCAGGGCGAGGAGGGCTGCGTCTGTTAGTTGGTAAGGAGAGAGCAAAGCGAGGATGGCTGGGTCTGTACGTTGGTAAGGAGAGAACAGGGACAGGAGGGCTGGGTCTGTTAGTTGGTAAGGAGAGAACAGGGACAGGAGGGCTGGGTCTGTTAGTTGGTAAGGGGAGAACAGGGACAGGAGGGCTGGGTCTGTTAGTTGGTAAGGAGAGAGCAGGGACAGGAGGGCTAGGTCTGTTAGTTGGTAAGGGGAGAACAGGGACAGGAGGGCTGGGTCTGTTAGTTGGTAAGGGGAGAACAGGGACAGGAGGGCTGGGTCTGTTAGTTGGTAAGGGGAGAACAGGGAGAGGAGGGCTGGGTCTGTTAGTTGGTAAGGAGAGAGCAGAGCGAGGATGGCTGGGTCTGTTAGTTGGTAAGGAGAGAACAGGGACAGGAGGGCTGGGTCTGTTAGTTGGTAAGGAGAGAACAGGGAGAGGAGGGCTGGGTCTGTTAGTTGGTAAGGAGAGAACAGGGACAGGAGGGCTGGGTCTGTTAGTTGGTAATGGGAGAGCAGGGACAGGATGGCTGGGTCTGTTAGTTGGTAAGGGGAGAGCAGGGACAGGATGGCTGGGTCTGTTAGTTGGTAAGGAGAGAACAGGGACAGGAGGGCTGGGTCTGTTAGTTGGTAATGGGAGAGCAGGGTGAGGATGGCTGCGTCTGTTAGTTGGTAAGGAGAGAGCAAAGCGAGGATGGCTGGGTCTGTACGTTGGTAAGGAGAGAACAGAGCGAGGATGGCTGGGTCTGTTAGTTGGTAAGGAGAGAGCAGGGCGAGGATGACTGGGTCTGTTAGTTGGTAAGGAGAGAGCAGAGCGAGGATGGCTGGGTCTGTTAGTTGGTAAGGAGAGAGCAGGGACAGGATGACTGGGTATGTTAGTTGGTAAGGAGAGAGCAGGGCGAGGGTGACTGGGTCTGTTAGTTGGTAAGGGGAGAACAGGGTGAGGATGGCTGGGTCTGTATGTTGGTAAGGAGAGAACAGGGCGAGGATGGCTGGGTCTGTTAGTTGGTAAGGAGAGAACAGGGTGAGGATGACTGGGTCTGTTAGTTGGTAAGGAGAGAACAGGGCGAGGATGGCTGGGTCTGTTAGTTGGTAAGGGGAGAACAGGGTGAGGATGACTGGGTCTGTTAGTTGGTAAGGGGAGAACAGGGTGAGGATGACTGGGTCTGTTAGTTGGTAAGGAGAGAACAGGGAGAGGATGACTGGGTCTGTTAGTTGGTAAGGAGAGAACAGGGAGAGGATGACTGGGTCTGTTAGTTGGTAAGGGGAGAACAGGGAGAGGAGGGCTGGGTCTGTTAGTTGGTAAGGAGAGAACAGGGAGAGGAGGGCTGGGTCTGTTAGTTGGTAAGGAGAGAACAGGGAGAGGAGGGCTGGGTCTGTTAGTTGGTAAGGAGAGAACAGGGAGAGGAGGGCTGGGTCTGTTAGTTGGTAAGGAGAGAACAGGGAGAGGAGGGCTGGGTCTGTTAGTTGGTAAGGAGAGAACAGGGACAGGAGGGCTGGGTCTGTTAGTTGGTAAGGAGAGAACAGGGTGAGGATGACTGGGTCTGTTAGTTGGTAAGGAGAGAACAGGGAGAGGATGGCTGGGTCTGTTAGTTGGTAAGGAGAGAACAGGGACAGGAGGGCTGGGTCTGTACGTTGGTAAGGAGAGAGCAGGGCGAGGATGGCTGGGTCTGTTAGTTGGTAAGGAGAGAGCAGGGCGAGGAGGGCTGGGTCTGTTAGTTGGTAAGGAGAGAGCAGAGCGAGGATGGCTGGGTCTGTTAGTTGGTAAGGAGAGAGCAGGGCGAGGAGGGCTGGGTCTGTTAGTTGGTAAGGAGAGAACAGGGAGAGGAGGGCTGGGTCTGTTAGTTGGTAAGGGGAGAACAGGGAGAGGAGGGCTGGGTCTGTTAGTTGGTAAGGAGAGAGCAGAGCGAGGATGGCTGGGTCTGTTAGTTGGTAAGGAGAGAGCAGGGCGAGGAGGGCTGGGTCTGTTAGTTGGTAAGGAGAGAACAGGGAGAGGAGGGCTGGGTCTGTTAGTTGGTAAGGAGAGAACAGGGACAGGAGGGCTGGGTCTGTTAGTTGGTAAGGGGAGAACAGGGACAGGAGGGCTGGGTCTGTTAGTTGGTAAGGAGAGAACAGGGTGAGGATGACTGGGTCTGTTAGTTGGTAAGGAGAGAACAGGGACAGGAGGGCTGGGTCTGTTAGTTGGTAAGGAGAGAGCAGGGCGAGGGTGACTGGGTCTGTTAGTTGGTAAGGAGAGAACAGGGACAGGAGGGCTGGGTCTGTTAGTTGGTAAGGAGAGAACAGGGACAGGAGGGCTGGGTCTGTTAGTTGGTAAGGAGAGAACAGGGACAGGAGGGCTGGGTCTGTTAGTTGGTAAGGGGAGAGCAGGGACAGGAGGGCTGGGTCTGTTAGTTGGTAAGGAGAGAACAGGGACAGGAGGGCTGGGTCTGTTAGTTGGTAAGGAGAGAACAGGGAGAGGAGGGCTGGGTCTGTTAGTTGGTAAGGAGAGAGCAGGGACAGGAGGGCTGGGTCTGTTAGTTGGTAAGGAGAGAACAGGGTGAGGATGACTGGGTCTGTTAGTTGGTAAGGAGAGAGCAGGGCGAGGATGGCTGGGTCTGTTAGTTGGTAAGGAGAGAACAGGGTGAGGATGACTGGGTCTGTTAGTTGGTAAGGAGAGAGCAGGGCGAGGATGGCTGGGTCTGTTAGTTGGTAAGGAGAGAACAGGGACAGGAGGGCTGGGTCTGTTAGTTGGTAAGGAGAGAACAGGGAGAGGAGGGCTGGGTCTGTTAGTTGGTAAGGAGAGAACAGGGACAGGATGGCTGGGTCTGTTAGTTGGTAAGGGGAGAAAAGAGCGAGGATGGCTGGGTCTGTTAGTTGGTAAGGAGAGAGCAGGGCGAGGATGGCTGGGTCTGTTAGTTGGTAAGGAGAGAGCAGGGCGAGGATGACTGGGTCTGTTAGTTGGTAAGGAGAGAGGAGGTCTGGGTCTGTACGTTGGTAAGGGTAGAGGAGGTCTGGGTCTGTACGTTGGTAAGGGGAGAGGAGGTCTGGGTCTGGACGTTGGTATGGGTAGAGGAGGTCTGGGTCTGTACGTTGGTAAGGGTAGAGGAGGTCTGGGTCTGTACGTTGGTAAGGGTAGAGGAGGTCTGGGTCTGTACGTTGGTAAGGGTAGAGGAGGTCTGGGTCTGTACGTTGGTAAGGGGAGAGGAGGTCTGGGTCTGTACGTTGGTAAGGGGAGAGGAGGGAGAGTAGGGAGAGGAGGGAGAGGAGGGAGAGGAGGGAGAGGAGGTCTGGGTCTGTACGTTGGTAAGGGTAGAGGAGGTCTGGGTCTGTACGTTGGTAAGGGTAGAGGAGGTCTGGGTCTGTACGTTGGTAAGGGGAGAGGAGGGAGAGGAGGGAGAGTAGGGAGAGGAGGGAGAGGAGGTCTGGGTCTGTACGTTGGTAAGGGTAGAGGAGGTCTGGGTCTGTACGTTGGTAAGGGGAGAGGAGGGAGAGTAGGGAGAGGAGGGAGAGGAGGTCTGGGTCTGTACGTTGGTAAGGGTAGAGGAGGTCTGGGTCTGTACGTTGGTAAGGGTAGAGGAGGTCTGGGTCTGTACGTTGGTAAGGGCAGAGGAGGGAGAGGAGGGAGAGTAGGGAGAGGAGGGAGAGGAGGTCTGGGTCTGTACGTTGGTAAGGGTAGAGGAGGGAGAGTAGGGAGAGGAGGGAGAGGATGGAGAGGAGGTCTGGGTCTGTACATTGGTAAGGGTAGAGGAGGTCTGGGTCTGTACGTTGGTAAGGGTAGAGGAGGTCTGGGTCTGTACGTTGGTAAGGGGAGAGGAGGGAGAGGAAGGAGAGTAGGGAGAGAAGGGAGAGGAGGTCTGGGTCTGTACGTTGGTAAGGATAGAGGAGGTCTGGGTCTGTACGTTGGTAAGGGTAGAGGAGGTCTGGGTCTGTACGTTGGTAAGGGGAGAGGAGGGAGAGGAGGGAGAGGAGGTCTGGGTCTGTACGTTGGTAAGGGGAGAGGAGGTCTGGGTCTGTACGTTGGTAAGGGGAGAGGAGGGAGAGGAAGGAGAGTAGGGAGAGAAGGGAGAGGAGGTCTGGGTCTGTACGTTGGTAAGGATAGAGGAGGTCTGGGTCTGTACGTTGGTAAGGGTAGAGGAGGTCTGGGTCTGTACGTTGGTAAGGGGAGAGGAGGGAGAGGAGGGAGAGGAGGTCTGGGTCTGTACGTTGGTAAGGGGAGAGGAGGTCTGGGTCTGTACGTTGGTAAGGGGAGAGGAGGGAGAGGAGGTCTGGGTCTGTACGTTGGTAAGGGGAGAGGAGGGAGAGTAGGGAGAGGAGGGAGAGGAGGGAGAGGAGGGAGAGGAGGTCTGGGTCTGTACGTTGGTAAGGGTAGAGGAGGTCTGGGTCTGTATGTTGGTAAGGGGAGAGGAGGGAGAGGAGGGAGAGGAGGGGTTACTGGGTTGGTGAGGATGGAAAAAGGACAGTAGAGGAATTGTGCTCTAGAAGTTAGAGGTTGGTAATGTATACATGGGCTGAGGTTGTAGGTTAGAGAACATTGTAGAACAGTGTGTGTGAATACGTAAGCAGAGAGTAGACTGCCCCCAGGATAGAACCAGATCCTTACAGCAGAGAGAGACCATATTTACTTAACTCAGTTTGTGTTCAGTGTTCTCCTGACCCCACTCACACACATACACAGACACAGGTTCCAGCGTGTATCCTACACACCCAGACAGCTGTGAAACCCTAAGTGGAGTATTTGAGACACTAACCCTAGTGATTACCCACAATGCTTAGCGCCTGCTTTAGAGCTCAGCATGTGAGAGCTACAACTAAGCCCTGCGTGGGTCCATGGGAAACACACAAAACACACACACACACACACACACACACACACACACACACACACACACACACACACACACACACACACACACACACACACACACACACACACACACACACACACACACAGTCCCAACCCAAAACCTTCATTATTATCACACTCCTGAGCTCACATGAGAAGGAGCCTCACTCCCACTGAATCTGATGGAAGTGGTGATGTTGTGTATGTCTGTGGTTGTGTGTGTGTGTGTGTGTGTGTGTGTGTGTGTGTGTGTGTGTGTGTGTGTGTGTGTGTGTGTGTGTGTGTGTGTGTGTGTGTGTGTGTGTGTGTGTGTGTGTGTGTGTGTGATCCTATTATTTACCCTCACGGCTGAATGACAGTAGCCGTTGGCATGGCGATGTGTTGTTTACGTCTCGTCAAATCCTGATCTAATACATGACCCTGACACAGTGCGAATGTAGAGGGGCTGTACTTGGCCTGATGTTTTCCACCCTCTTATAGCCATCTGTCTCTCTGTGTTATGGTCATCTGTCTCTCTGTGTTATAGTCATCTGTCTCTCTGTGTTATAGTCATCTGTCTCTCTGTGTTATAGTCATCTGTCTCTCTGTGTTATAGTCATCTGTCTCTCTGTGTTATAGTCATCTGTCTCTCTGTCTCTCTGTGTTATAGAGTAATCTGTCTCTCTGTGTTATAGTCATCTGTCTCTCTGTCTCTCTGTGTTATAGCCATCTGTCTCTCTGTGTTATAGTCATCTGTCTCTCTGTGTTATAGCCATCTGTCTCTCTGTGTTACAGTCATCTGTCTCTCTGTGTTATAGTCATCTGTCTCTCTGTCTCTCTGTGTTATAGTCATCTGTCTCTCTGTGTTATAGCCATCTGTCTCTCTGTGTTACAGTCATCTGTCTCTCTGTGTTATAGTCATCTGTCTCTCTGTGTTATAGTCATCTGTCTCTCTGTCTCTCTGTGTTATAGTCATCTGTCTCTCTGTGTTATAGTCATCTGTCTCTCTGTGTTATAGTCATCTGTCTCTCTGTCTCTCTGTGTTATAGTCATCTGTCTCTCTGTCGCTCTGTGTTATAGTCATCTGTCTCTCTGTGTTATAGTCATCTGTCTCTCTGTCTCTCTGTGTTATAGTCATCTGTCTCTCTGTGTTATAGTCATCTGTCTCTCTGTGTTATAGTCATCTGTCTCTCTGTCTCTCTGTGTTATAGTCATCTGTCTCTCTGTGTTATGGTCATCTGTCTCTCTGTGTTATAGTCATCTGTCTCTCTGTGTTATAGCCATCTGTCTCTCTGTCTCTCTGTGTTATAGTCATCTGTCTCTCTGTGTTATAGTCATCTGTCTCTCTGTGTTATAGTCATCTGTCTCTCTGTGTTATGGTCATCTGTCTCTCTGTGTTATAGTCATCTGTCTCTCTGTGTTATAGCCATCTGTCTCTCTGTGTTATAGTCATCTGTCTCTCTGTGTTATAAGTCATCTTTCTGTCTCCTCTGTGTTATAGTCATCTGTCTCTCTGTGTTATAGCCATCTGTCTCTCTGTGTTATAGTCATCTGTCTCTCTGTGTTATAGTCATCTGTCTCTCTGTGTTATAGTCATTCTGTCTCTCTGTGTTATAGTCATCTGTCTCTCTGTGTTATAGTCATCTGTCTCTCTCGTGTTATAGTCATCTGTCTCTCTGTCTCTCTGTTGTTATAGTCATCTGTCTCTCTGTGTTATTAGAGTCATCTGTCTCTCTGTGTTATAGCATCTGTCTCTCTGTGTTATAGTCATCTGTCTCTCTGTGTTATAGCCATCTGTCTCTCTGTGTTATAGTCATCTGTCTCTCTGTGTTATAGTCATCTGTCTCTCTGTCTCTCTGTGTTATAGTCATCTGTCTCTCTGTGTTATAGTCATCTGTCTCTCTGTGTTATAGAGTCATCTGTCTCTCTGTGTTATAGCCATCTGTCTCTCTGTGTTATAGTCATCTGTCTCTCTGTGTTATAGTCATCTGTCTCTCTGTGTTATAGTCATCTGTCTCTCTGTGTTATAGTCATCTGTCTCTCTGTGTTATAGTCATCTGTCTCTCTGTGTTATAGAGTCATCTGTCTCTCTGTGTTATAGCATCTGTCTCTCTGTGTTATAGTCATCTGTCTCTCTGTCTCTCTGTGTTATAGTCATCTGTCTTTCTGTGTTATAGTCATCTGTCTCTCTGTCTCTCTGTGTTATAGTCATCTGTCTCTCTGTGTTATAGTCATCTGTCTCTCTGTGTTATAGCCATCTGTCTCTCTGTGTTATAGTCATCTGTCTCTCTGTGTTATAGTCATCTGTCTCTCTGTGTTATAGCCATCTGTCTCTCTGTGTTACAGTCATCTGTCTCTCTGTGTTATAGTCATCTGTCTCTCTGTCTCTCTGTGTTATAGTCATCTGTCTCTCTGTGTTATAGCCATCTGTCTCTCTGTGTTACAGTCATCTGTCTCTCTGTGTTATAGTCATCTGTCTCTCTGTGTTATAGTCATCTGTCTCTCTGTCTCTCTGTGTTATAGTCATCTGTCTCTCTGTGTTATAGTCATCTGTCTCTCTGTGTTATAGTCATCTGTCTCTCTGTCTCTCTGTGTTATAGTCATCTGTCTCTCTGTCGCTCTGTGTTATAGTCATCTGTCTCTCTGTGTTATAGTCATCTGTCTCTCTGTCTCTCTGTGTTATAGTCATCTGTCTCTCTGTGTTATAGTCATCTGTCTCTCTGTGTTATAGTCATCTGTCTCTCTGTCTCTCTGTGTTATAGTCATCTGTCTCTCTGTGTTATAGTCATCTGTCTCTCTGTGTTATGGTCATCTGTCTCTCTGTGTTATAGTCATCTGTCTCTCTGTGTTATAGCCATCTGTCTCTCTGTCTCTCTGTGTTATAGTCATCTGT
>NC_138301.1:33945000-33992500 GCF_965601325.2 Salmo salar
TGACATCACATTTACACTTGTTTACATTATACGTGTTTAATTAGATCCTTGATTAAAGATGGTCAGAGATGATTGACTATCATCAATATTAATGATGAATTATGTTTGGATATTATCTCTGGATTAATTATAGTTGTAAATATTTGTTTATTTGATTTGGTCCTTGACAAGAGCATGTCTGCACAACCGTGACGGTGTAAACACTAGAATTAATTACAAGTCTATTGAAAGCCCCATTTGATCTACAGGAACATGATTGGTGTTTCATTGAGGTTTCTTTGATTAGTTCTGAGTCATAGTTCATTGTATGTCTATCTATTTCTATCTCTGGTGACACTTACGATAAAGCCCTCAGTATACCCCATCTCTCTCTCTCACTCTCTCTCTCTCTGTCTCTCTCTCACTTTCTCTCTCTCTCTCTCTCTCGCTCTCTCTCTCAGACATGTTCTAATTAACACTGGTACAGATTTTTCCAGCAGATCGACAGATCAGGGTAGGAGAGGAGAATATACAGATCAGGGTAGTGGAGGAGAATAGACAGATCAGGGTAGAAGAGGAGAATAGAAAGATCCGGAAGAGGAGGAGAATAGACAGATCAGGGTAGAAAAGGAGAATAGACAGATCAGGGTAGATGAGGAGAATAGACAGATCAGGGTAGGAGAGGAGAATAGACAGATCAGGGTAGGAGATGAGAATAGAGAGATCAGGGTAGAGAATGAGAAAAGACATATCAGGGTAGAAGAGGAGAATAGACAGATCAGGGTAGAAGATGAGAATAGAGAGATCAGGGCAGAGGAGGAGAATAGAGAGATCAAGGTAGAGGAGAAAAGGCATATCAGGGTAGCAGAGGAGAATAGACATATCAGGGTATTAGAGGAGAATAGAGAGATCAAGGTAGAAGAGAAGAATAGACTCATCAGGGTAGTAGAGGAGAATAGACATATCAGGGTAGGAAATGAGAATAGACAGATCAGGTTAGAAGAGGAGAATAGACAGATCAGGGTAGAAGATGATAATAGACAGATAAGGAGGAGGAGAATAGACAGATCAGGTTAGAAGAGGAGAATAGACAGATCAGGGTAGAAGATGAGAATAGACATATCAGGGTAGCAGAGGAGAATAGACAGATCAGGGTAGAAGAGAGGAGAATAGACATATCAGGTTAGAAGAGGAGAATAGACAGATCAGGGTAGAAGAGTAGAATAGACAAATCAGGGTAGAGGAGGAGAATAGACAGATCAGGGTAGAAGAGGAGAATAGACAGATCAGGATAGAAGATTAGAATAGACATATCAGGGTAGAAGAGGAGAATAGACAGATCAGGGTAGATGAGGAGAATAGACAGATCAGGATAGAAGAGGAGAATAGACAGATCAGGGTAGATGAGGAGAATAGACAGATCAGGATAGAAGAGGAGAATAGACAGATCAGGGTAGATGAGGAGAATAGACAGATCAGGAAGAGAAAGAAAGTCTTTAATACAGGGTTTCCTAAACTCTATCTTCGGGACACCAAGGGATGTATGTTTAGTTTTTTTCCCTAGAAGTACACAGCTGATTCAATATTTTTCATTTTAGTTATTTAGCAGACGCTCTTATCCAGAGCGACTTACAGTAGTGAATGCATACATTTCATAGATTTTTTTTTTATTATATTTTTTTTTTGTACTGGCCCCCCGTGGGAATCGAATCCACAACCCTGGCGTTGCACACACCATGCTCTACCAACTGCTCTACCAACTGAGCCACAGGGAAGACGAAATAATCAACTAATCATCAAACTTTGATCATTTGAATCAGCTGTGTAGTGCTGGAGCAAACCAAAACGTACAGACCTTGTAGTCCCGAGGACCGAGTTTGGGAAATGCTGCTTTAATGTCTCTTCTCAGGATGGGGCTTCTCTCTGGAGACACGGAACTGTGGCACACAATGGTACACACACACACACACACACACACACACACACACACACACACACACACACACACACACACACACACACACACACACACACACACACACACACACACACCCTGGGGAGTCCCGAGGGAAAGCCCTCTCCTCAGGTAGCCTTTTAATAAGCCCTGTCCTGCCCTCAATCTGCCCTCACGAACGCATGCATGCACGCATAAAACACACACACACACACACACACACACACACACACACACACACACACACACACACACACACACACACACACACACACACACACACACACACACACACACACACACACACACACACACACACACCACACACAGACATAGACACACACAGAGAGACACACAGAGCCCTGTGTATTTCTGTCCCTCTACTATAGCTCAGAGGGAGCAGCTCAGAGGGAGCAGCTCAGAGGGAGCAGCTCAGAGGGAGCAGCTCTGGTCTCTGAGGGCCTCCTGGGGCCAGTAGACAGACTGCTTCCTGTTGACCATGAACACACAGACTGGGGAGAGGCAGCGCAACAAGACTCTGAGGGCCTCCTGGGGCCAGTAGACAGACTGCTTCCTGTTGACCATGAACACACAGACTGGGGAGAGGCAGCGCAACAAGACTCTGAGGGCCTCCTAGGGCCAGTAGACAGACTGCTTCCTGTTGACCATGAACACACAGACTGGGGAGAGGCAGATCAACAAGACTCTGAGGGCCTCCTAGGGCCAGTAGACAGACTGCTTCCTGTTGACCATGAATACACAGACTGGGGAGAGGCAGATCAACAAGACTCTGAGGGCCTCCTGGGGCCAGTAGACAAACTGCTTCCTGTTGACCATGAGCAATACTAAAGTGCCTACTAGAACATCCAATAGTCAAAGGTATATGAAATGCAAATGGTATAGAGAGAAATAGTCGACGTGTCATAATTCCTATAATAACTACAACCTAAAACTTCTTAACTGGGAATATTGAACCACCAGCTTTCATATGTTCTGAGCAAGGAACAGAAACTTTAGCTTTTTTACATGGCACACATTGCACTTTTACTTTCTTCTCCAACACTTTGTTTTTGCATTATTTAAACCAAATTGAACATGTGTCATTATTTATTTGAGACTAAATAGATTTTATTTATGTATTATATTAAGTTAAAATAAAAGTGTTAATTGTTCATTCGGTATTGTTGTAATTGTCATTATAACAAATATGTATAAAAAAGTCATAATCGGTCGACCTCTAGTCAGAATAGTATATTCCTGGATAATGTATGTCTGAGACATTGAGGCATGGATTGTGTATGAGTGCCATTCAGAGGGTGAATGGGCAAGACAAAATATTTAAGTGCCTTTGAACGGGGTATGGTAGTAGGTGTCAGGCCCACCGGTTTGTGTCAAGAACTGTAACGCTGCTGGGTTTTTCACGTTCAACAGCAAAAGTGTGAGGGTGTTCCTAATGCTTTCTACACTCAGTGTATATCTGAATAGTGAATGTCAGAAGTGAAGGGATAGACAGTTCTGCTGTGGACTCAGTCAGTACTCATCATAATCACTACTGTCTGGATCTGGTTTGATGTGTCATGGTACTGCTCCTCAGATGTGGCTGAACATTTTACTGCTACATCATCCCAGTTATACAGACGTGTTGGCACATGACCAGTAAACTAACCGTGTGTATGCTGCCAGTTCCTGAGGCCATCGGGGACTTTCCCAGGGCTTAGAGCGTCACAGGTGAGGAGGAGGAGATCTGTCAGGTCTTGCTGCCCTGGGGGGAGGGTGTGTGTTCAGGGTGTGTGTTGTGGGGATGTTGCCTGATGAAACATAAAGCATTAAAGTCTGTGGCTGGTTTAGTCAAGGAACCAACCTACTCCTTAGTGGCCCTTTGAAGTTTCCATTGTGGGAAAATCAATAAAGAGGAAAACAGTTTGTCTGTCTGTCTGTCTGTCTGTCTGTCTGTCTGTCTGTCTGTCTGTCTGTCTGTCTGTCTGTCTGTCTGTCTGTCTGTCTGTCTGTCTGTCTGTCTGTCTGTCTGTCTGTCTGTCTGTCTGTCTGTCTGTCTGTCTGTCTGTCTGTCTGTCTGTCTGTCTGTGTGTGTGTGTGTGTGTGCGTGTGTGTGTGTGAGCAGAGTCAAGGAACATACTAGCATGTCTACCCCCCACCGAGGGGCTTTCCCATTTCCCACCTGCACCCCCCCTCCTCCCTCCCTCCCCCTCCCTCCCTCCCTCCCTCCCTCCCTCCCTCCCTCCCTCCCTCCCTCCCTCCCTCCCTCCCTCCCCACACGCACCTCTTCCCAGGTGTATGCTGACTCACTCTTTGATAGGCATGCTGCTGCTTGTCCCATCCCCCACACACACACACACACACACACACACACACACACACACACACACACACACACCACACACACACACACACACACACACACACACACACACACACACACACACACACACACACACACACACACACACAGATGAAAGTTGACAGGTAAGCAGGTTAAGCTGCAGGTATTGGAACAGGAACACTGCAGTGTGTTTCATATTAAATACACACATTAAATAGAACTCTGGCTCACCTCTCCCTTCATCCCCCTCTCGCCCTTCAATGCTGCCCACCCTCCAATCGTCTCATCCTCTCCCCTCAACCCGCCTCTCTATCCCTCCTCTCTCTAGCTTGCCAACTCTCCTCTCTCCACCTCTCCTCAACCCTCTTCTGTTCGACCTCTCTCCACCCCTCCCCTCAATCCTCCTCTCCATCCCTCCTCTCTCCACCTCTCCTCAACCCTCTTCTGTTCCTCCCTACCTGCCTCTCTTCTACAACTTCTCTCTCATCTCCCATTCTCTACCTAGCTCCCCCTCTGATCTTCAGCTGTCCACATAGGGTATTCCTTTGAAGAACTCTTTTGGCTCCAGATAGAAACCCTTTTCGTTCCAGGTAGAACCCTTGTAGGTTCGATGTAGACTCTTTTCCACAGATGGTTCTACATGGAACCCAAAGGGGTTATACTTAGAACCAAAAAGGGTTCTCCTATGGGGACAGAGAAAGAACATCCTTGGGAAATCTTTTTCTAAGAGTGTAGAAACTCATGGAACGGAATCTCTCTCCATCTCTGTCTAGCTTTCTCTCTTTCTCTCAGTCTCCAGCTCTATACATTCTCTAATGGCTCCTGTTTCTGTGTGTAATTGATTTCTCTCTGGCTGAGGTTCTGTTGAAGAGGGAGACCAGCAGCAGGCCTTACATACACACACCACTTTGTTTCCTTTAGCTGTGAATGTATACGTACCTTCACTGTCTGTACCACTGATCATCATTTTAAAGAACTTAAAAGGATGAAAGTCATCTTAGATATCCCCACTCTCTCTTCGTTCTCCTTCCCCCTCCCTGTCATCTCCCGTCTCTCTCTCTTTCCCTCCCCTTTCTCTCCTGCACTCTCTCTCTTTCTCATCTCCTCACAACAGTCTTTTAAGTGTGTCCTCAAAGCTCTGTGTGCCACTAACTAGGCTAACCCTCCATATTGTGGTTCTGTGGGATATGGATTAGTTTAGATGGCAGTGTGTTTAGTATAGTAGAGAGATTTTCCAGGCCTTCCTTCCTCATATAGCTGCTGAAGAACTTCTCTTTTCAACTCCAGGCTACTGCTGCTGCCAGGCCGACCGGGGGATGTAAGCTCCCTGTCATTATAATTGTGGTTTTAAGTGGCTATTGAACCCTTTCTGTATGTTATGTGTGTGAGTGTGCGTGCGTGCGTGTCTGTGTGTGTTCGCATTTGCCTGTGTGCATGACTGCACCTAAGTGTGTGAGAGAGACTATCGTAGAGAATCACACACAGAACCTCTCACACACCTTTCCATAACTACAGCTCCTAACTGTAATTGCAGGTTTTCATCCACTGCTGTTAAGAAAAGAAGAGGGGAAGAGAGGAGGGGAGCTGGAACGAGAGCACTGTGAACGAGTACAGAGTGATTATTTAAATTAATTGCTACTTTCAATCTCCAAAGGAGGTCTGGAGGAGATCAGAGAGAGAGAGAGAGAGAGAGAGAGAGAGAGAGAGAGAGAGAGAGAGAGAGAGAGAGAGAGAGAGAGAGGAGGGGGGTGTAGGGTGAGGGGTGAACTAAATGGACCATAGAGAGTGTAGGTTAAAGGGGGTGGGGTTCTATTACAGTAACACAGTTTGTTTTCCCCATTGAAGGGTTGCTGTGGAGCTCCACCATCCAGGCAAGCGCTTTTATTTTCTCTCACTCCTATAGCTGTGTGTCAACACGCTTTACTAGATCCACTTACTACAATTACTGTAATCTAGTTATTCCTGTGTGTGTGTGGGTGTGTGTCTTTGTGCCTTAGTGTGTTCCCTTCAACCTGTGGGTGAAAGGGTTTATTTGGGAATGAGTTCCTTGCTATGTCCTTAGACACACACACAGAGTCGACGAGGCGGAGGAGGAGTGTGGCGTGGGGGTCGAGGGATGAATGAAGGACAGGACAGAATAGCTCTGTGTGTTTACTTTGCTCTACCCTCGCCTATTCAGCCTGGACATCTGATGAGACAGCGGCGATGGGACCTGCATTATAATCTAGAGACAGAGACAGAGAGAGAGAGAGAGAGAGAGAGAGAGAGAGAGAGAGAGAGAGAGAGGCTCCTGTCCTAGTCAGATTCCCGCTTCTTTCGCAGGCTAGCGTTTATCAAATCAAATCAAATTGTATTGGTCACATACACATATTTAGCAGATGTTATTGCAGGTGTAGCGAAATGCTTGTGTTCCTAGCTCCAACATTGCAATAGTATCTAACAATTCTCAACAATACACACAAATCTAAAAGTAAAATAATGGAATTAAGAAATATATAAATACTAGATTGAGCAATGTCGGAGTGGCATTGACAAAAATACAGTATAATAGAATACAGTATATACATGAGATGAGTAAAGCAATATATAAACATTATTTAAACATTATTAAAGTGGCTATCGTTCCATTATTAAAGTGGCCAGGGATTCTGTGTCTATGTATATAGGGCAGCAGCCTCTAAGGTGCAGAGTTGAGTAGCCGGGTGGTGGCCGGCTAGTGATGGCTATTTAACAGTCTGAGGCCTTGAGATAGGAGCTGTTTTTCAGTCTCTCGGTCCCAGCTTTGATGCACCTGTACTGACCTCGCCTTCTGGATGATAGCGGGGTGAACAGGCAGTGGCTCAGGTGGTTTATGTCCTTGATGATCTTTTTGGCCTTCCTGTGACATCGGGTGCTGCAGGTGTCCTGGAGGGCAGGTAGTTTCTTCAGCCTCCTGAGGTTGAAGAGGTGCAGTTGCACATTCTTCACCACACTGTCTGTGTGGGTGGACCCTTTCAGATCGTCAGTGATGTGTACGCAGAGGAATTTGATGCTTTCCACCTTCTCCATTGCCGTCCCGTCGATGTGGATAGGGGCATGCTCCTTTTGCTGTTTCCTGAAGTCCATGATCAACTCCTTTGTTTTGTTGACGTTGAGTGAGAAGTTATTTTCCTGGCACCACTTGCTCTGGAGGAAGCTTTGCAGATTGGTCACTAGCTGGCACAACCACAGTCATGCAATCTGATTTTAAACCCAACCCTAATCTTAACCATAACCATAACCTTAACCATACAAATAACCCTAATGCCTAACCCAAACCTTAAATTAAGACCAAAAAGCACATTTTTGACTTTGCAACTGGCCCATCTAGTGGAAATCTCTCACTTCTTCTTCTAAAGGAACATTTTATGACAATAAACTCCAAACTTTCAGCCCCACAGACCCCAAACCTCATGTCTATACCCCAGCCCTCTCCCAGCCTGATTCCCTATTCTCTCAACCCAAAACTCCAGCTGTATACCCCAGCCCTCTCCCAGCCTGATTCCCCATTTTCTCAGCCCCAAACCCCAGCTGTATACCCCAGCCCTCTCCCCACACCAAATTTTCCACTGCTGTGTGAAAGCGGGGGCTTGTGAGAGGGGGATAAGGTGTGACAAAGTGAGTGATAGAGAGAGAAACAGACAGAGAGAGAGAGAAAGAGAGAGAGAGCGCAACAGAGAGCGAGTAGGAGAGATATACAAATTGATGGAACATGGTGTTGGGGGGAAAAACATACAACATTATAAAATCCATGTACACAAACAACAAGTGTGTGTTTAAAATTGACAAGAAACACACACATTTCTTTCCACAGGGCCGTGGGGTGAGACAGGGATGCAGCTTAAGCCCCACCCACTTTAACATGTACAGTTGCAAGAAAAAGTGTGTGAACCCGTTGGAATTACCTGGATTTCTGCGTTGATTACTCATACAATGTGGTCTGATCGTCATCTTAGTCACAATAATAGACAAACACAATCTGACTAAACTAGTAATGCACAAACAGTTGTACTTTTCACATTTTTTTGAAGACATTAAGTAATCATTCACAGTGCAGGCTGGAAAAAGTAAGTGAACCTCTGTGTTAGCGACTTCTCCAAAAGCTATTTGTAGTCAGGTGCTTCAATTAAGGAGATGAGATTGGAGGTGTGGGTTGCACAGGTGCCCTGCCCTTTAAATAAAGGCACACAAAGCCTGGTTATTGACAAATCTGTTCTTCTTCAGAATAATTGGTTAGTGTGAACCATGCCTCAATCCCAACAACTTTCACAGGACCTTAGAAGACACATTATAGAGATGCACGAAGCTGGAAAAGGTTACAAAAGCATTGATAAAGACCTTGGTGTTCATCACAGTAAGACAAATTGTCTACAAATGGAGAAGATTCAGGACTGTTGCTACTCTCCCTAGGAGTGGGTGTCCTGCGAAGATCACCTGAAAGAGGTGAGAAAGAACCCAAGGGTAACAACAAAAGACCTCCAGAAAACTCTACAAACAACGAAAGTCTGTGTTCATGTGTCCACTATCAAAAAAACACAGAACAACAATGGTGTTCATGGAAGGACACCATGAAGGAAAACACTGCTGTCTAAAAAAACATTGCGGCACGTCTCAAGTTTGCCCAAGACCACCTGGATGTTCCACAACGCTTCTGGGAAAATGTACTGTGGACAGATGAGACAAAAGTTGAACTTTTTGGGAAAAATGCATAACGCTATGTGTGGAAGAAAAAGGGCTTTGCACACCAACACCAAAACCTCATCCCAACTGTGAAGCATGGTGGAGGGAGCATCATGGTTTGGGGCTGCTTTGTTGCCTCAGAGCCTGGAAGCCTTGCAATCATTGAGGGAACAATGAATTCTAAAGTGTATCAAGACATTTTACAGCAGAATGTCTGGGCAGCAGTCCATGACCTCAAGCTTAAGAGAGGTTGGGTGATGCAACAAGACAATGACCCTGTAACAAGGGTCGTCTAAAAAAACAACAACATAGAAATAGAAAACCTAGAAGACAAACATAGAAATAGAAAACATAGAAAAACACAAAACACCCCCTGTCACGCCCTGACCTACTCTACTATAGAAAATTACATCTTACTAGGGTCAGGACGTGACAGACACAAAGCACACAAGTAAATCAACTAAAGAATGGCTGAAAAGGAAGAAGATTTGTGTTTTGGAATGGCCAAGTCAGAGTCCGGACCTCAACCCAATCGAGATGCTGTGGCATGACCTGAAGAGGGCTGTGCAATCAAGACAACCCAGAAATATTGATGAACTGAAACAGATTTGTTGGGAGGAATGGTTCAAAATTCCTCCTCAACGTTGTGCAAGTCTTATAAGCAGCTACAGGAAATGTTTGGTGGAGGTTGTTGCTGCTAAAGGAGGATCTACACTAAATTCAAGGGCTCACTTGCTTTTTCCAGCCTGCACTGTGAATGATTACTCAATGTCTTCAATAGAAATTTGAAAAGTACAACTGTTTGTGTGTTATTAGTTTAGTCAGACTGTGTTTGTCTCTTATTGTGACTTAGATGAAGATCAGATCACATTTTATGAGTAATCAATGCAGAAATCCAGGTAATTCCAAAGTGTTCACAAACTTTGTCTTGCAACTGTATATCAACAAATTGACAAGGTCACTAGAACAGTCTGCAGCACCCGGCCTCACCATACTACAATCTGAAGTCAAATGCCTACTGTTTCTGATGATTTGGTGCTTCTGTCCCCAACCAATGAGGGCCTACAGCAGCACTTAGATCTTCTGCACAGATTCTGTCAGACCTGGGCCCGTCAGTAAGTAACGTCAGTAAGACGAAATAATGGTGTTCCAAAAAAGGTCTAGTTCCCAGGACCACAAATACAAATTCCATCTAGACACCGTTGCCCTAGAGCACGCAAAAACTATACATATCTCGGCCTAAACATCAGTGCTACAGGTAACGTCCACAAAGCTGTGAACGATCTGAGAGACGAGGCAAGTATCAAAATCAAATCAAATCAAATGTATTTATATAGCCCTTCTTACATCAGCTGATATCTCAAAGTGCTGTACAGAAACCCAGCCTAAAACCCCAAACAGCAAGCAATGCAGTTGTAGAAGCAGGGTGGCTAGGAAAAACTCCCTAGAAAGGCCAAAACCTAGGAAGAAACCTAGAGAGGAACCAGGCTATGAGGGGTGGCCAGTCCTCTTCTGGCTGTGCCGGGTGGAAATTATAACAGCACATGGCCAAGATGTTCAAATGTGCATAAATGACCAGTATGGTCAAATAATAATAATCACAGTAGTTGTCGCGGGTGCAACAAGTCAGTAACACAAGAGTAAGTGTCAGTTGGCATTTTCATAGCCGATCTTTGAGAGTATCTCTACCGCTCCTGCTGTCTCTAAAGAGTTGAAAACAGCAGGTCTGGGACAGGTAGCACGTCCGGTGAACAGGTCAGGGTTCCAGCAGGTCTGGGACAGCAGGTCTGGGACAGGTAGCACGTCCGGTGAACAGGTCAGGGTTCCATAGCTGCAGGCAGAACAGTTGGAACTGGAGCAGCAGCACGGCCAGGTGAACAAGGGACAGAAAGGAGTCATCAAGCCAGGTAGTCCTGAGGCATGGTCCTAGGGCTCAGGTCCTCCGAGAGAGAGAAAGAAAGAGAGAAAGAGAGAATTAGAGAGAGCATACTTAAATTCACACAGGACACCAGAAAAGACAAGAGAAATACTCCAGATGTGACAGACTGACCCTAGCCCCCCGACACTACTGCAGCATAAATACTGGAGGCTGAGACAGGAGGGGTCAGGAGACACTGTGGCCCCATCCGATGAAACCAAACAGGTAGGATATAAACCCCACCGACTTTGCCAAAGCACAGCCCCCACACCACTGGAGAGGTATCTCCAACCACCAACATACCATCCCGGGGCAAGGCCGAGTAAAGCCCACAAATATCTCCGCCACGGCACAACCCAAGGGGGGGCCAACCCAGACAGGAAGATGACGTCAGTGACTCAACCCACTCAAGTGACGCACCCTTCCCAGGGACGGCATGGAAGAACACCAGTAAGCCAGTGACTCAGTCCCTGTAATAGGGGTAGAGGCAAAGAATCCCAGTGGAAAGAGGGGAACCGGCCAGGCAGAGACAGCAAGGGCGGTTCGTTGCTCCAGCCTTTCCGTTCACCTTCACACCCCTGGGCCAGACTACACTTAATCATAGGACCTACTGAAGAGATATGTCTTCAGTAAAGACTTAAAGGTTGAGACTGAGTCTGCGTCTCTCACATGGGTAGGCAGACTATTCCATAAAAATGGAGCTCTATAGGAGAAAGCCCTGCCTCCAGCTGTTTTCTTAGAAATTCTAGGAACAATTAGGAGGCCCGCGTCTTGTGACCGTAGCGTACGTGTAGGTATGTACGGCAGGACCAAATCGGAAAGATAGGTAGGAGCAAGCCCATGTAATGCTTTGCAGGTTAGCAGTAAAACCTTGAATTCAGCCCTTGCCTTAACAGGAAGCCAGTGTAGGGAGGCTAGCACTGGAGTAATATGATCAAATTTTTTGGTTCTTGTCAGGATTCTAGCAGCCGTATTTAGCACTAACTGAAGTTTATTTAGTGCTTTATCCGGGTAGCCGGAAAGTAGAGCATTGCAGTAGTCCAACCTAGAAGTAACAAAGGCATGGATTAATGTTTCTGCGTCATTTTTGGACAGAAAGTTTCAGATTTTTGCAATGTTACGTAGATGGAAAAAAGCTGTCCTTGAAACAGTCTTGATATGTTCTTCAAAAGAGAGATCAGGGTCCAGAGTAACGCCGAGGTCCTTCACAGTTTTATTTGAGACGACTGGACAACCATCCAGATTAATTGTCAGATTCAACAGAAGATCTCTTTGTTTCTTGGGACCTAGAACAAGCATCTCTGTTTTGTCCGAGTTTAAAAGTAGAAAGTTTGCAGCCTTCCACTTCCTTATGTCTGAGACACAGAAGTAGGGCCTTCTAGAAGTAGGGCCTTCTATGCCATCAAAAATAACATAAAATTTGACATACCAATTAGGATCTGGCAAAAAATACTTTAATCAGTTATAGAACCCATTCCCCTTTATGGTTGTGAGGTCTGGGGTCCGCTCACCAACCAAGAATTCACAAAATGGGAAAAACACCAAATTGAGACTCTGCATGCAGAATTCTGAAAAAATATCCTCCATGTATAACGTAAAATACCAAATAATGCATGCAGAGCAGAATTAGGCCAATACCCACTAATTATCAAAATCCAGAAAACAGCCGTTAAATTCCACAACCATCTAAAAGGAAGTGATTCCCAAACCTTTCATTACTTACAGAGAGATGAACCTGGAGAACAATCCCCCAAGCAAGCTGGTCCTGGGGCTGTGTGGTGTCTGTTTGTGTTTGTGAACAGCAACACAAATAGACCTAACCAAATCATGAGAAAACAAAAAGACAATTACTTGACACATTGGAAAGAATTAACAAAGAAAGTAAGCAAAATAGAATGCTATTTGGCCCTAAACAGAGAGTACACAGTGGTAGAATACCTGATCACTGTGACTGACCCAAACTTAAGGAAAGCTTTGACTATGTACAGACTCAGTGAGCATAGCCTTGCTATTGAGAAATGCTGCCGTGGGCAGACCTGGCTTTCAAGAGAAGACAGGCTATGTGCACACTGCCCACAAAATGAGGTGGAAATTGAGCTGCACTTCCTAACCTCCTGCCAAATGTATGACCATATTAGAGACATTCATTTCCTTCAGATTACACAGAACCACAAAGAATTTGAAAACAAATCCAATTTTGATAAACTCCCATATTTGTTGGGTGAAATACCAGTGTGCCATCACAGCAGCAAGATTTGTGTCCTGTTGCCACAAGAAAAGGGCAACCAGTGAACAACAAACATCATTGTAAATACAACCCATATTTATGTTTATTTACTTTCCCTTTTGTACTTTAACTATTTGCACATCGTTACACCACTGTATATGACATAATATGACATTTGAAATGTCTATTATTATATTATTTTGGAACTTGTGAATGTAATATTTAATGTTCACTTTTTATTGTTTATTTCACTTTTGTTTATCCATTTCACTAGCATTGACCATGTAAACATATGTTTCCCATACCAATAAAGCCCTTTGAATTGAATTGAGAGGAGTAGCTAGGAGGTGAGAGTTTTCAACCTGCCCTGCTGAAAGCAAATGAAAGAGGTCTTGTGTCAACATTCTGACGGCAATGACGATGACCCACCCTGTTCGAACACACACTCTTGACTTGGATCTCAGGGTAGGTGATGCCAATGCATGGTTAGAGTTGTGTCACTGCATGGTTCGAGTGGTGTCACTGCATGGTTAGAGTGATGTCACTGCATGGTTAGAGTGGTGTCACTGCATGGGTACGGTGATGTCACTACATGGTTAGAGTGGTGTCACTGCATGGTTACAGTGATGTCACTGCATGGCTAGGGTGATGTCACTACATGGTTAGAGTGGTGTCACTGCATGGTTACGGTGGTGTCACTGCACTGTTAGAGTGATGTCACTGCATGGTTAGAGTGGTGTCACAGCATGGTTACAGTGATGTCACAGCATGGTTACAGTGATGTCACTGCATGGTTTCTGTGGTGTCACTGCATGGTTACGGTGATGTCACTGCATGGTTAGAGGGGTGTCACTGCATGGTTAGGGTGATGTCACTGCATATTTCGTTCTCACTAGTTCACATCTGCACCTACAGTTGAAGTTGGAAGTTTACATACACCTTAGCCAACTACATTTAAACTCAGTTTTTCACAATTCCTGACATTTAATTCTAGCAAAAATTCCCTGTCTTAGATCAGTTAGGATCACCACTTGATTTTAAGAATGTGAAATGTCAGAATAACAGTAGAGAGAATGATTTATTTCAGCTTTAATTTCTTTCATCATATTCCCAGTGGGTCAGAAGTTTACATACACTCAATTAGTATTTGGTAGCATTGCCTTTAAATTGTTTAACTTGGGTCAAACATTTTGGGTTGCCTTCCACAAGCTTCCCACAATAAGTTGGGTGAATTTTGGACCATTCCTCCTGGTGTAACTGAGTCAGGTTTGTAGGCCTCCTTGCTCGCACACGCTTTTTCAGTTCTGCCCACAAATTTTCTTTAGGATTGAGGTATATATCCCCCAGAGTCTGTGTGTTGTCAGTACCCTGTAAATGTTCATTATGTGTCGTTAGTACCCCGTATATGTTCATTATGTGTTGTTAGTTCCCTGTATATGTTCATTATTGTAACGGCTGTCTTTGGAGAGAGTGGACCAAGGCGCAGCGTGGTTAGTGAATTTATTAAAGATCGAACACTTTAAACACAAAAAAGGTGCAAAACACTAAACAGAAAATATCTACCCACAAAACCCAAAGGAAAAACATGCTGCCTAAGTATGACTCCCAATCAGCAACAACGATGTACAGCTGTTCCTGATTGGGAGCCATACCCGGCCGAAACAAAGCAATCCCCAACATAGAAATACAGACATAGAATGCCCACCCAAATCACACCCTGACCAAACCTAAATAGAGACATAAAAAGGCTCTCTCAGGTCAGGGCGTGACAATTATGTGTTGTTAGTACCCTGTATATGTTCATTATCTGTTTTTAGTACCATGTATATGTTCATTGTGTGTTGTCAGTTCCCTGTTTATGTTCATCGTGTTGTTAGTACCCTGTATATGTTCATTATGTGTTGTTAGTACCCTGTATATGTTCATTATGTGTTGTTAGTACCCTGTATATGTTCATTATGTGTTGTCAGCACCCTGTTTATGTTCATCGTGTTGTTAGTACCATGTATATGTTCATTATGTGTTGTCAGTACCCTGTTTATGTTAATTATGTGTTGTTATTACCCTGTTTATGTTAATTATGTGTTGTCAGTACCCTGTTTATGTTCATTATGTGTTGTTAGCACCCTGTTTATGTTCATCGTGTTGTTAGTACCCTGTTTATGTTCATTATGTGTTGTCAGTACCCTGTTTATGTTCATTATGTGTTGTTAGTACCCTGTTTATGTTCATTATGTGTTGTCAGTACCCTGTTTATGTTCATTATGTGTTGTTAGTACCCTGTTTATGTTCATTATGTGTTTTTAGTACCATGTTCATTATGTGTTGTCAGCACCCTGTTTATGCTCATCGTGTTGTTAGTACCCTGTATATGTTCATTATGGGTTGTTAGTACCCTGTTTATGTTCATTATGTGTTGTTAGTACTCCGTTTATGTTCATTATGTTGTTAGTACCCTGTTTATGTTCATTATGTGTTGTTAGTAGCCTGTTTATGTTCATTATGTTGTTAGTACCCTGTATATGTTCATTATGTGTTGTTAGTACCCTGTTTATATTCATTATGTGTTGTTAGTACCCTGTATATGTTCATTATGTGTTGTTAGTACCCTGTTTATGTTCATTATGTGATTTTAGTGCCATGCTTATGTTCATTATGTTTTTAGTACCCTGTATATGTTCATCATGTGTTGATAGTACCCTGTTTATGTTCATTATGTGATTTTAGTACCATGTATATGTTCATTATGTGTTGTCAGCACCCTGTTTATGTGCATTATGTGTTGTTAGTACCCTGTTTATGTTCATTATATGTTTTTAGAACCCTGTTTATGTTCATTATGTTTTTAGAACCCTGTTTATGTTCATTATGTGTTTTTATCACCCTGTTTATGTTCATTATGTTTTTAGAACCCTGTTTATGTTCATTATATGTTTTTAGCACCCTGTTTATGTTCATTATATGTTTTTAGCACCCTGTTTATGTTCATTATATGTTTTTAGTACCCTGTTTATGTTAGGCCCGGATTCAATCTGAGCGCTCTATTCGACAATGTGGCCTTTAAAGGTAATGATACTGCGTACATATAGATCACATTTAGAGTAAACGCTGCAGATGACAGTTCAATTGGAAATGACCTTTAAATGCCAAGCACACTATAGTGCTGTTTCGGATTGAACCCTGGCCTGAATGTGTTGTGTGTACCCTGTTTATGTGTTGTGTGTACCCTGTTTATGTTCATTATGTGTTGTCAGCACCCTGTTTATGTTCATCGTGTTGTTAGTACCCTGTATATATGTTCATTATGTGTTGTTAGTACCCTGTATATGTTCATTATGTGTTTTTAGTACCATGTTCATTATGTGTTGTCAGCACCCTGTTTATGCTCATCGTGTTATTAGTACCCTGTATATGTTCATTATGGGTTGTTAGTACCCTGTTTATGTTCATTATGTGTTGTTAGTACCCTGTTTATGTTCATTATGTTGTTAGTACCCTGTTTATGTTCATTATGTGTTATTAGTAGCCTGTTTATGTTCATTATGTTGTTAGTACCCTGTATATGTTCATTATGTGTTGTTAGTACCCTGTTTATATTCATTATGTGTTGTTAGTACCCTGTCTATGTTCATTATGTGTTGTTAGTACCCTGTATATATGTTCATTATGTGTTGTTAGTACCCTGTCTTTGTTCATTATGTGTTTTAGTACCATGTTCATTATGTGTTGTCAGCACCCTGTTTATGCTCATCGTGTTATTAGTACCCTGTACATGTTCATTATGGGTTGTTAGTACCCTGTTTATGTTCATTATGTGTTGTTAGTACCCCGTTTATTTTCATTATGTTGTTAGTACCCTGTTTATGTTCATTATGTGTTGTTAGTAGCCTGTTTATGTTCATTATGTTGTTAGTACCCTGTATATGTTCATTATGTGTTGTTAGTACCCTGTTTATGTTCATTATGTGATTTTAGTGCCATGCTTATGTTCATTATGTTTTTAGTACCCTGTATATGTTCATCATGTGTTGTTAGTACCCTGTTTATGTTCATTATGTGTTGTCAGTACCCTGTTTATGTTAATTATGTGTTGTTATTACCCTGTTTATGTTAATTATGTGTTGTCAGTACCCTGTTTATGTTCATTATGTGTTGTTAGCACCCTGTTTATGTTCATCGTGTTGTTAGTACCCTGTTTATGTTCATTATGTGTTGTCAGTACCCTGTTTATGTTCATTATGTGTTGTTAGTACCCTGTTTATGTTCATTATGTGTTGTCAGTACCCTGTTTATGTTCATTATGTGTTGTTAGTACCCTGTTTATGTTCATTATGTGTTTTTAGTACCATGTTCATTATGTGTTGTCAGCACCCTGTTTATGCTCATCGTGTTGTTAGTACCCTGTATATGTTCATTATGGGTTGTTAGTACCCTGTTTATGTTCATTATGTGTTGTTAGTACTCCGTTTATGTTCATTATGTTGTTAGTACCCTGTTTATGTTCATTATGTGTTGTTAGTAGCCTGTTTATGTTCATTATGTTGTTAGTACCCTGTATATGTTCATTATGTGTTGTTAGTACCCTGTTTATATTCATTATGTGTTGTTAGTACCCTGTATATGTTCATTATGTGTTGTTAGTACCCTGTTTATGTTCATTATGTGATTTTAGTGCCATGCTTATGTTCATTATGTTTTTAGTACCCTGTATATGTTCATCATGTGTTGATAGTACCCTGTTTATGTTCATTATGTGATTTTAGTACCATGTATATGTTCATTATGTGTTGTCAGCACCCTGTTTATGTGCATTATGTGTTGTTAGTACCCTGTTTATGTTCATTATATGTTTTTAGAACCCTGTTTATGTTCATTATGTGTTTTTAGCACCCTGTTTATGTTCATTATGTTTTTAGAACCCTGTTTATGTTCATTATATGTTTTTAGCACCCTGTTTATGTTCATTATATGTTTTTAGCACCCTGTTTATGTTCATTATATGTTTTTAGCACCCTGTTTATGTTAGGCCCGGATTCAATCTGAGCGCTCTATTCGACAATGTGGCCTTTAAAGGTAATGATACTGCGTACATATAGATCACATTTAGAGTAAACGCTGCAGATGACAGTTCAATTGGAAATGACCTTTAAATGCCAAGCACACTATAGTGCTGTTTCGGATTGAACCCTGGCCTGAATGTGTTGTGTGTACCCTGTTTATGTGTTGTGTGTACCCTGTATATGTGTTGTTGCCTGTCGTGTTTATGTGATGTTGCCTGTAGTGTTTATGTGTTGTTGCCTGTAGTGTTTATGTGTTGTTGCCTGTAGTGTTTATGTGATGTTGTCTGTAGTGTTTATGTGTTGTTGTCTGTAGTGTTTATGTGATGTTGTCTGTAGTGTTTATGTGATGTTGTCTGTAGTGTTTATGTGTTGTTGCCTGTAGTGTTTATGTGATGTTGTCTGTAGTGTTTATGTGATGTTGTCTGTAGTGTTTATGTGTTGTTGTCTGTAGTGTTTATGTGTTGTTGTCTGTAGTGTTTATGTGAAGTTGTCTGTAGTGTTTATGTGATGTTGTCTGTAGTGTTTATGTGATGTTGTCTGTAGTGTTTATGTGATGTTGTCTGTAGTGTTTATGTGATGTTGTCTGTAGTGTTTATGTGTTGTTGTCTGTAGTGTTTATGTGAAGTTGTCAGTAGTGTTTATGTGATGTTGTCTGTAGTGTTTATGTGATGTTGTCTGTAGTGTTTATGTGATGTTGTCTGTAGTGTTTATGTGATGTTGTCTGTAGTGTTTATGTGTTGTTGTCTGTAGTGTTTATGTGATGTTGTCTGTAGTGTTTATGTGATGTTGTCTGTAGTGTTTATGTGAAGTTGTCTGTAGTGTTTATGTGATGTTGTCTGTAGTGTTGATGTGATGTTGTCTGTAGTGTTTATGTGAAGTTGTCTGTAGAGTTTATGTGATGTTGTCTGTAGTGTTTATGTGATGTTGTCTGTAGTGTTTATGTGATGTTGTCTGTAGTGGTGACTGAGAGGAGAATGACCTCCAGATGCATGGTGTCCTTCAGGCCCAGCGTTACAGCGTGCATGAGTGTGCCTGACATCAGAGCTTAATAGTGGGGGGGGGGGGGGGGGGGGGTGTAGCAGGCAAATAGAGGAGCCATTAAATAGCACTACATCTGCCACTGTAATGACAACACCATGAATCACACAGGTAAGCAGAACCCCATTGTGTGTTTGTGTGTATCTGTAAAACAGAGAATGTCATTCTTCAGCATAATTATTTTCATTCAACGGATCAAGCGGGGTAAGAGTAGCCTCCTCATACCCCCACCCAGGCCTGGTCCGCTCTTCTATATCTCATCTCATCACTGTGACCGTACTGGGTTAGTGTGCATGTGTACGGTGTGTTAGTGTGTGTTCAAGTGCCTGGCACAGTGCTGAGGCTCAGATCTTAAGCCGAGAGCAGGGAGGGACTTGGACCAGATGTTCATCTCCACAGCAACAAACCACTCTGGAAACTTTCCCACATGACCACACACACACACACACACACACACACACACACACACACACACACACACACACACACACACCAGACACACACACACACACACACACACACACACACTCTGCTCTGCAACAGATCTCCTCTCAGATGGCAATCACCAATCCAGCGCTGCTATGACCAAAAGGGAATCGAACCAAGGTCATCTGCAAACCTCAAGACCATGTAAGCCCACTAAGCTAAAGCCTAGGCATGCAACAGCACTACTTTGCTTTGGAAATGCAACAACTCAACATTGTTGTTGGCAGGACAACAACACTATTGGCAAGGTAACAATGACTTATTGGCAACCCTAAGCAGAAACAGCCTGGCCTGCAACACCAAATCTTAACAAATCTCCATCCACATTTTGAATTTATATTTGTGAAACAATGCTGTCTTACATGTATAACTGTAGATATGTAGCTCAGTCAGTGCCAGAGGAGAACAGGACATTGTTTGGCAGAGGTGTAAATAGTGTTTGATGTTAGCTAGTGGTTTGTGATGATAGCAGGGGTGCATGGAGACAAATAGCCTGTTCTTCTGCTGTGGGATATGTTGAAGAAGGAACACTTTGTATAAATATAGGCATTAGTGTCCCAGTTAAGATTTCACTCATGAAACTCTAATGAAACAAAAGCTTGAGGAGTGGCTTTGCTAAATCACTACAGTTGAACATGAACAGTATGTTGATATCTGACTTCTATAGTGAGTTCAGTGATCACTGCATCTTGTGCTCACTAACTGGATTAGAGAATCACTGGTCTAATCCGCTGTCTTCTGAGAATCAGAAAAAAACAAGGATATCTCTCAGAATCAGAATTCTGTGCAGTAAAATTTTATTTCAACTATACATGCCATGTTAAAAAAAATCATCAAGAAGTCCTGAAACAAAAGACGATCATTTTGTACACATTCACAGTTCCAACTTTACAACATATCTACAAACACTCTGAACAAACATCAGGAGGTCTTACTGTCCAATCAGAACAGTATTAGAAAGGTAATGTCGACGAGGCTGGTTCATCTGCACACATAGAGCATAGATAGACAGGAGGGTAGGAAGGCTTTAGACTGACACTGCAACACAAAGACCCAGGTCAATATGGCAATGCACAAGACAGCTGAGCACAGCCTGTCTGTCTGGACGAATGGAACAGAGGGGTGTGTGTGTGTGTGTGTGTGTGTGTCTCTGAGCCCAAACACTGGTTAGCAGAGGACGACTGATAGACAATATTCTTTAATTAATACAATTATCTTTTTAAACAAAATGTGGCTTCGGGTTCCAAACAGGCAGACAAATTAATTCCCCAAATAAAGTAAATGTACCCAAATCATAAACTTCATTCTCAATGTAAGATCTGACCCACATCCTGTTGTTATACATGTCCTGGTCACATGACCACTGCTCACTCTAATGGAACAGTTTATTAAGACATTAGATACACATCTTTGATCTATAATAATTACCCGGAGTGTTTACCTTAATACTGGGTTAGATGTTTTATTGAGTACTGTATTGACTGTTTACTGTATATTGGGCTGTATAGTGCCATGTTGAGCTGAGTGTTTTGAAGCAAAGCATTTAGAGAGAAGACAAGAGTCAGTCAGTCTACATCCCCATGCCATAATAGTACATTCACTGCATGGAACCTCAGCTTGGCCTATCAGCAGCCTTCTTTTTCATGAGGTCATATACGGATACTGTAATCCCAGCATGCTTTGCTTCAGCCTGCATTCTGTAATGGAATGTTGGTGACTAAACCGACTCTTAGTTCTAGAATCGAAATAACTGCAGTTTGGTAGATAAATACAAATTTAAATGCGGAACACAAATTTCACTCTGAATTCAAATAATCAGAGTTGCTTAGGCTATATTGTAACAATAATGACATATTCAGGACCAAATCACTTTTTTCCCTCAATATTTCTGTATATCGATCATTCGTTGAATAAGGCACACGATGCACAGATTGGGGTTAACTGGCCTAAAAATAGGTATACTCATATATTTATAATATGTACAGTATCTTGTCATTACCAGCATGACTCGGTAGGACACATTGGTAGATGTTGGTGTGATTGTACACTTGTCACTCACTGGGAAACTGCAAACACAACACTGCCTCTGGAACCAAAATGGCAACCAGAGAACCAAAGATCTAAGATCAGTTACCCTGGAAATGGTGAAGATTAGGTTTGAGAGAGGGTAAGCTGATCCTGCATCTGTACCTTGGGGCAACTACCACACAGAGAACAGTGTGTGAACTCCCACCGGAGCACAGAGACTAACACTAGTGACGGACATGCAGTTGGCAGGTGAGACAGACAGACATGTTACAGAACGCCATTTCAACCTGACACAACTAAACCCATTGGTGTTGCATAAAATGTTTACGTCTTCCATTTCTGAATAAAATGAAGAAAACCAAACCAAAACAACACCAGCCTGTTGAAGTGGGTTGGATGAAATGTTTCTAAATACCACACTGCTACATTGAAAGACTGGAGGAAAGGTCTCTGCATCGCCAGTCTGTATCTGTGTGTCTGTGTGAGACAGGAGAAGAGTGGTATGTGTTGATAGAGGACTCTGATGTCACTGGAGCCTGTTCTAACAGTGCATTGAATTGCATGGTCTGTACACACCACACACACACACACACACACACACACACACACACACACACACACACACACACACACACACACACACACACACACGTCAGAAGACAACGGCAGCTGTAGGGTACAGACACATAAGAGGACTAAATACACTCAACATATAGTACTCATCATAAACCAATAGCAACATACATTACTCATCATAAACCAATAGCAGCAAACGTGTTTAGTAGATATCCCAGTGAGTTACAGAGGGTCCCTGTTAGGGTACGTAGGCAGCCAGGCCTTTCACCTCCCCAAGCAAAGTGTGTGTGTATGTGTTTGCTGTACATTGGGTTTTGCCCTCTAGCTGACACACACTGGTGTTCTCTCTGTTGCCTTCCTTCCTCCTCAGTCTTTATAGTTGAGTTAAACACCTCTAAAGGGACACTATGTTTAGTGTCTCCTCGCTGCTCTCCCCCATCAGCCAGACAGACAAGATACAAACAGTTCTATCGTATTCCTCCCCCTTGTTCAGTTCAGTCCAGTTCACATTCATGGGAAGACAGAGGGTGTCCTCCAAATGGCACCCTTATTCCCTATATAGTGCACTAGGTACAACCAGGCCTATGTGCCGTGGTCAGAAGTAGTTGACAACAAAGGGAATAGGGTGCCATTTGTGACATAAACAGACAGTGCTTAGTGACAGTGAGACATCAGACCCATTCTTCAAGTAGTTCTCGGAGTTAGACCTTGTACCGTCCACAGTCAGGATCATAGGGCCAGGCTACACACTGGGGGCCACGCTAGTCCCCTACAGGACCCCTACACCCATCTACCCCCACCCTGCCTTATGTCCTGGGGCTGGGCTGGGGTTAGTGTGTCAGGGCCAGGGGTCAGGGTTAGAGGAGACTGACCAGTGTGTTGTGAGATGGAGAGAAACATGGAGCCACAAGACAAGACACAGAACTCCACGTCACATCTTTGGCCACTGGTGTGATTTCCCTTTTTAGAGTGAAGGAATGAATCATTCCATAGGGAACACACCCCAACACACATGGTCCTACTCCCTCCCTAAGCCTTCTCACAACCAGTCTGGCTCTAGAGCACACTCAGTAGTGCCCCTGCCCTGTCCCAGTTAGTACACTCCATAGTGTCCTAGTAGCTGTACTTGTTGACCACCCTCATCTGAGGAGTCTGTGGGGTGAAGGCGTTGGGTTTAGGGGGGACGTCAGGCTTTAGGGACGGGGTCCGTTTAAGCCCCTGGCGAGGGAGTGAGCCGTGCCCACTGTAGCTGCTCTGGCGGGACAGGGAGGGGGGGTGGGGGTGTTGATGGGGGGAGTGGAGCCCCCTCTGGGAGTCCAGTCTGGAGGGAGGGGTGGGGGGCATGTACCCCCCTCTGTTCATACTGTGTTGGTGCGACAACGACACCCCCATACTGACCCCGTTGGGAGAGGTGGCGGTGAGGGAGTGTCTGTGAGAAGAGCTCCTGTGATGAGAGCCGTACCTCCTCTCCAGGGTGCCGCTCATGCTTCCTCCCATACCCAGGCTGCCTGTGGGGGAGCTAGGGGTGGAGGGCAGGGGGACGTCAACCCTCTTGGTGGGGCTGTGCCTGGGCAGGGAGGAGGAGGAGGGGGAGTAAAGAGAGGCCTCTCGGCTGGGGACCTTGGGGGGAACCTCAGTGATGTCCCCTAGATGCTCCAGCATCAGGTGTTGTCTGCTGGGTCGGGGCGCTGAGCCGGCCCCCTCTTGGAGGATAGCCTTGGAGCTAGCGTTAGCCGTGTTAGCATCATTCAGGTGCTTCAGCAGGTCGTTCAGTGTGTTCCTGGCATCCAGCGACCTCTTCTGCTCCTTCCTGCTTCCTTTAGAATGAGGGGGCGTGGCCTGCAGGTGTTCCATGTTCTCTGGCTTCCTGTCCAGGGTGCGCGGCGGCGTGACGTCGTCGGCCGGGTTTCCATAGTAACCACTGCGGTATTCGTGCGTGGCGTTGGGAAGGACGACGGCACTGGGGATGTGGGAGTGTCCCAGCGCAGGGTGGGGGTGGGGCTGGGGGTGAGGAGGGGGGGAGGAACTGGGGTGGAACTGGGGACTCTTGGCGATGGAGGAGGAGGTAGAGTTGGAGTTCTTCCTGGATCCGTTGATCTTCCCGTGGTGATTGGCTCGCTCCCACTGGTTCCTGATTGGCTGCAGGCCTTTCTGCTGCAGCACAGGGGTAGACTCGGGGGTGGGCAGGGCGGCCAGCTCGGGGGGCTGACAGCCGTCCCGGAGGATCATGGTCTTGGTGTCTCCGTTAGGAGTTAGGTCCTTACCACTGCTCAGTAAGTTGGTGTACAGCTTGGGACAGTCCAGACTTGGCTGGTACTCCTGGAGACAAGACAGGACAGGAAGACAGAAGAGAGGGCATTGTTAATTTGGTTCCTCCAGCCAACACACACACACACACACACACACACACACACACACACACACACACACACACACACACACACACACACACACACACACACACACACACGTTTGACTTTTTAAACATTTTGTTAGGTTACAGCCTTATTATAAAATGGATTAAATAAAAATAAATCCTCAGCAATCTACACACAATACCCCATAATGACAAAAGAAAAACAGGTTTTTAGATCTGGGGAAGGGTACCAAAAACTGTCTGCAGCATTGACGGTCCCCAAAAGCACAGAGGCCTCCATCATTCTTAAATGGAAGAGTTTGGAACCACCAAGACTCTTCCTAAAGCTGGCCTTGGTCAAGGAGGTAACCAAGAACCCGATGGTCACTCTGACAGAGCTCTAGAGTTCCTCTGTGGAGATGGGAGAACCTTCCAGAAGGACAACCATCAAAAGGCACTTAAAGACTCTCAGACCATGAGAAACAAGATTCTCTGGTCTGATGAAACCAAGATTGAACTCTTTGGCCTGAATGTCAAGCATCACGTCTGGAAGAAACCTGGCACTATCCCTACGGTGAAGCATGGTGGTGGCAGCATCATGCTGTGGGGATGTTTTTCAGAGGCAGGGATTGGGAGACTAGTCAGGATTCAGGGAAAGATGAACGGAGCAAAGTACAGAGAGAACCTTGATGAAAACCTGCTCCAGAGCACTCAGGAACTCAGAATGGGGCGAAGGTTCACCTTCCAACAGAACAACGACCCTAAGCACACAGCCAAGAAAACGCAGGAGTGGATTCGGGACAGGTCTCTGAATGTCCTTGAGTGGCCCAGCCAGAGCCCAGACTTAAACCTGATCGAACATCTCTGGAGAGACCTGAAAATAGCTGTGCACAACGCTCCCCATCCAACCTGACAGAACTTGAGAGGATCTGCAGAGAAGAGTGGGAGAAACTCCCCAAATACATGTGTGCCAAGCTCAAAGTTCAAAGGTGAAGCAGTTATTTTATTTATGTATTTTATTTGATATTCTGGCCCCTTTTGAGTTTAGCGTCAGGAATGGAGGACCAAAACGCAGCAGGAATGTGGATGCTCATCTTGTTATTTCTTTTTAAATAAAGAGAACACCAAAATAACAAACCGAAAAACGCACGAACAACAAAACAGTCTTGTCAAGCTCACAAAGGCAAAACAAGAAACAAGCTCACACAACACCAAACCAAACAATTACCCATATATAGGACTCTCAATCAGAGGCAACGAGAAAGCACCTGCCTCCAATTGAGAGTCCAACCCCCCATCAACCTAAACATAGAAATACAACAAACCAGAAAGAACATAGAAATACAAAACATAGAACATAGACCAAAACCCGGAAATAATAAATCAAACACCCTACTACATAAATCACCACCCCGAACCACATAAACAAAATACCCTCTGCCACGTCCTGACCAAACTACAATAACAAATAACCCTTATACTGGTCAGGACGTAACAGAGGCTGTAATCGCTGCCAAAGGTGCTTCAACAAAGTACTGAGTAAAGGGTCTGAATACTTATGTAAATGTAATATTAGTTTTTTTTTAATGATAAATTAGCAAAAAATTCTAAAAACCTGTTTTTGCTTTGTCATTATGGGGCATTGTGGGTGTCATTATGGGGTATTGATGAGGATTTTTTTTTACATGAATTTTAGAATAAGGCTGTAACCTAACAAAATGTGGAAAAGGTCTGAATACTTTCCGAAGGCACTGTAAATGTTCTATCCAGGGGGTGAATTACAGGGGAGCCAGGGGGGGCTCAGCTCCCCTGAATGAAACAAAAGTCCACCTTTGGGGGGGATCTAAATAATGCTAATTTAACCATTCTCCTATTTGTTTAAAAGCAGCGGTAAATATGTTTTACAGTGGTAAATATGAAAATAAAAGTTTACAAATTAATCAAACACCCCCACCTTTCTGTCATGGTTTAAACCATTTATTTCTATGTGGCTGCACAAACCGTCTCCCTGTCCACAGCACTGTCCACTCACTAGTGCTGAATTTCAGCCTCAGCTGAGCTCCTTTAAACACATAGATTTTTCTTTGTACTTGCTCATTTTTGCCATTTGTTTGCCAAGTCCCTTTGATTAAAATTATGGCCTTTTATTCCAATGCATTAGATTTATCCGTTCATTCATAATTGTTTGCTTTTGTCAGTCAGCTGTTTAGAGTGCTCATTGCTTTGTTTCTCAGGCGGGCGCGGGTATTGTTGTTCTCTGTGCCGTCCGTGACCAGAAGTAGACCATTTATTTAGCTTTATTATTTTCAATCAATATCAGTTTTCTTGCCTGGATCAGCTGATGATTGTCTCCAATATCACTGGACAACTAGCCTACAGCTAAACACCAATGCGCAACCATTCCATCCAACATTAACGACAGTAGGCCTATAGTACACTCTTTAGAAGACTTTGATTTTGCAATGGCATAGGCCTACATTATTTTGGATAATGACATTTTACATAGGCATTGTTACATTTAGTGCTTTTTCCGAGATCTCCAAGATCCAGGAATAGACCTGGGTTTAAGTTCAATGTTCTAATTAAATCGTTAAATGCTTAATAATTACCAATTACACTGTCATTAATGTCATAAATGTAGGGAAAGAAAGGTTGTGGTTTATGTCACACGATCTGTGAAGAATCTAAGCATTCAACTCGTGAATTATGGACAACTCATGAACTAGGGTGTAACCATGTTTTGATTCAACTTGTGTATTATATTGAATGTAGGCTACCTGTTCTGCTTATGTTCATGTGTGTAAAATTGCTTCAGTTGAGAGCGTAGGCTACTGGCAGTGATGTAGGCCTAGTGGAGGGTAAAGGCAACAAAATGCAGTTGACCCTCCTTTTTCTGAAAAATGCATTAAAAGTATAGGGAGCGTAACTTTTTTCACCGCAACCGGCAATCAGAGTTTACCCACCATTTATTTACTACTACATCACTGGCTACCCCACAGTGAAGGTGTCAATACCCATAAAACCTAGCGGTCAAACATGGAAATGGTTCCAATCGTTTTTCCATCATTCATTTTTCCCATAGGGAATTTTAGAAACACTTAATGTAAGGGATGTGTTTCGTGGAGGCTTATCCTGGCGTGACGTTTTGATAACCATGTCAAATCTCTCTCGGACAAGGTGACTTTTATCAATATAGTCAGCTCTATTTACTTTTCGGTTTGAAAATGCTAATTAGCATCAACATAGACATCATGCAAGACTACACATTCCTACAAGCTCCTGCACGTCATCTCCAGCTGACACCTTTGCTAACAGGTATTGTGTCAATTTAAAACTTGCACAAGACAGTTTACAGTCATCAGTGTACATGCAGATGTCTATTTCCAGTCATCAGAGTACATGCAGATGTCTATTTCCAGTCATCATTGTACATGCAGATGTCTATTTCCAGTCATCAGAGTACATGCAGATGTCTATTTCCAGTCATCAGAGTACATGCAGATGTCTATTTCCAGTCATCATTGTACATGCAGATGTCTATTTCCAGTCATCAGAGTACATGCAGATGTCTATTTCCAGTCATCATTGTACATGCAGATGTCTATTTCAAGCAGTCATCAGAGTACATGCAGATGTCTATTTCAAGCAGTCATCAGAGAACATGCAGATGTCTATTTCCAGTCCTCAGAGTACATGCAGATGTCTATTTCCAGTCATCAGAGTACATGCAGATGTCTATTTCGTCATCAGAGTACATGCAGATGTCTATTTCCAGTCATCAGAGTACATGCAGATGTCTATTTCCAGTCATCAGTGTACATGCAGATGTCTATTTCCAGTCATCAGAGTACATGCAGATGTCTATTTCCAGTCATCAGTGTACATGCAGATGTCTATTTCCAGTCATCAGTGTACATGCAGATGTCTATTTCCAGTCATCAGAGTACATGCAGATGTCTATTTCCAGTCATCATTGTACATGCAGATGTCTATTTCCAGTCATCAGAGTACATGCAGATGTCTATTTCCAGTCATCAGAGTACATGCAGATGTCTATTTCCAGTCATCAGAGTACATGCAGATGTCCATTTCCAGTCATCAGAGTACATGCATTGCACTGTTTGGATTATTTTGGAGTGGACAAACACGCACAGGTAGCCTACATGTTGAAGTGATTTGTTTGACAATCAGATGAAAGCATCATGACTGGTTGTGTTCATGCCACATTAAAACATATTTTTACCGTTAAATTATGTCTATATTATTATTATTAGCCCCCCCTCAAAGAAATTGTGCACGCCGCATCCTGAATGCCAGTGTAATTCGCACTCTGGATCTATCTATCTACATAAGATACAACGATAATGTCAGTCAGTAACACTCGGTTACTGAATAATGTGTTGACTCATAAATTGCACTCTGTATTCAGGTCTCCAGGTTACCTTGACAGGACTGTCGAAGAGCCCGTTGAGCTTAGCGAAGGATCCGGTGGAGTCGCTGCAGGAGGGGGCTGACTCTGCATCTTTGTGGGCGTGCCGGGGCTTGTGGCGGAGGAAGGAGTCTCTGTAGCAGAACACCACCAGGCCTGCCACTAACGCCCCCAGGAGGAAGGCAGCCAACACACAGCTGATCAGGATATTCATGTGGACCATCTGATTGGCTTCTCCCGCCTGGATCTCCCACACACCTGAAGTCACACACCCCATTGGTTAACGAACACCCCGACACACCCAATCACAGCCAATCACAGCTTTACACTACACCTCTATAGCAGGTGTGTTTGTGGACACTCAGTCATGCATGGTTTCTCTGCTTTTCCCCTTAAAGGTATTCTGTCCGCTATCCAACAGGGATTTTATTGTTACCAAAACCATTCAGATTGGTTTCCACTCTCGTCATTCTTAATTGTAAATACATGGTGAAAATGGTTAGGATCCCACAACCACTCCGGTGATGTAAGCCAATCTAGAAGAAGTAGTGTTATGTTAGTTTGAAGATGAAGAATTGAAGTGTTGCTTTTTCCCTAACAACTGTCAAACATTTGTCCAGATAAAAAGGAGGGTTAGTGCATTCCTAACTAGGACAGAGAAAGACTTCTTCTCCCAGTATCAGAAAGACAATGAACCATTGACTCCCCAGCGTTGTCAAAGGGAAGAGGATTGTAGTTTGTCCTCTACATGGTGAGGCTGTTCTGTTTCTAGACTGCAGCTTGGTTAGTAACCACAGACATGGACGAGTTAGACATCCACAGAGCAGGACAGAGACAGAGAGAGGTCCTGGAGCAGGAGGGGTTAATGGACAGGCCTGGGACATGCTCTAACGCTCCTAGGGTTAAAAAACCTAACTCCCGGTGTTAACCCTTTACACCTGGGAACAGGGTTAACCCTTCAACTGTAACAGCCAGGGTAATAGGGTCTACTGTTCAGAGAGAGAAACGAGGGACAAATAAAAGTGCAATATAGAAGTGCAGAAGGTTTGAAGATAAGATTTGAAAGAATTGTATAAAAAGGGAGAAAATACATTTTCACCATGTAGAAAATCATTATGATCATGACAATAAATCAATGAATAAATCAAAATACATGAAGTTGGATGAAATATAAATCATAACAAAATCTGAAAAATGTAATCTGCTATATCAATTGATGATAATCCCAAATATCTGCCCCTGTGTGTGTGTGTGTGTGTGTGTGTGTGTGTGTGTGTGTGTGTGTGTGTGTGTGTGTGTGTGTGTGTGTGTGTGTGTGTGTGTGTGTGTGTGTGTGTGTGTGTACAGTACCAGTCAAAAGTTGACACACCTACTCATTCAAGGGTTTTTCTTGTAGAATAATAGTGAAGACATCAAAACTATGAAATAACACATGTGAAATCATGTAGTAACCAAAAAAGTATTAAACAAATCAAAATATATGTTATATTTGAGATTCTTCAAAGTAGCCACCCTTTGCCTTAATGACAGCTTTGCACACCCTTGGCATTCTCTCAACCAGCTTTATGAGGTAGTCACCTGGAATGCATTTCAATTAACAGGTGTGCCTTGTTAAAAGTTCATTTGTGGAATTTCTTTCCTTCTTAATGCATTTGAGCCAATCAGCTTTGTTGTGACAAGGTAGAGGTGGTATACAGATGATAGCCCTATTTGGTAAAAGACCAAGTCCATACTATGGCAAGAACAGCTCAAATAAGCAAAGAGAAATGACAGTCCATCATTACTTTAAGACATGAAGGTCGGTCAATACAGAACATTTCAACAAGATTCTTCAAGTACAGTCGCAAAAACCATCAAGCGTTATGATGAAACTGGCTCTCATGAGGACCAGCACAGGACAGGAAGACCCAGAGTTACCTCTGCTGCAGAGGATAAGTTCATTAGGGAGTTACCATCCTCAGATTGCAGCCCAAATAAATGCTTCACAGAGTTCAAGTAACAGACACATCAACATCAACTATTCAGAGGAGACTGCGTGAATCAGGCCTTCATGGTCGAATTGGTGCAAAGAAACTACTACTAAATGACACCAATAAGAAGAAGAGACTTGTTTGGGCCAAGAAACACGAGCAATGGACATTAGACCGGTGGAAATCTGTCCTTTGGTCTGATGAGTCTAAATTTGCGATTTTTGGTTGCAACCGCCGTGTCTTTGTGAGACGCAGAGTAGATGAACGGATGAACTCCGCATGTATAGTTCCCACCGTGGGTCTGTGTGATGGTGCTTTGCTGGTGACACTGTCTGTGATTTATTTAGAATTTAAGGCTACCACAGCATTCTGCTGCGATACGCCATCCCATCTGATATGCCATCCCATCTGGTTTGCGCTTATTGGGACTATCATTTGTTTTTCAACAGCTCAATGACCCAACACACCTCCAGGCTGTGTAAGTCTATTTGAACAAGGACAGTGATGGAGTGCTGCATCAGATGACCTGGCCTCCACAATCACCCAACCTCAACCCAATTGAGATGGTTTTGGATGAGTTGGACCGCAGAGTGATGGAAAAGCAACCAACAAGTTCCTCATGAAGCTGGTCTAGAGAATGCCAAGATTGTGCAAAGCTGTCATCAAGGCAAAGGGTGGCTACTTCAAAGAATCTAAAATATAACATATATTTTGATTCGTTTAACACTTTTTTGGTTACTACATGATTCCCTATGTGTTATTTCATAGTTTTGATGTCTTCACTATTATTCTACAATGTAGAAAATTGTAAAAATAAAGAAAAACCCTTGAATGAGTAGGTGTGTCCAGACTTTTGACTGGTCCTGTGTGTGTGTGTCTGCTGTAGCAGCTATGGGACAGTCAGGGCTCCATACAGTGTGGTGGCAGCAGTTCTCTCTCTCCCTGCTAGGCCTTACCCTCTAGGCCCCCTGGGAGTGACTCTAGTGAATGGGAGGTGGCCGGGTCATCCTGCTGCACAAACCCTGAGCCATACAGGTCTGGAGAACCAGCCCCAGGCCCCAACCCAGGCCTTTCCCCGGGACCAAGCCCAGGATGGGGGCTCAGGGTGGGGGTGAGTACTGGGGGTACTGGGGGGTGTATGGGCCCACTGGGCTGGTCTGTGAATGACGTAGATGACAACTCCATGTCTGTGGTGACAAACAAACTGTTAACACGGTGCGTAGACATGAGGCCAGCGGGCTGTTAGCTTACATCCTGGTTAGTAGGCATGGGTTGGTATGTGTACGCACATATGGATTAGTTTACATAACATAATAGGTTTAATGTTTTATGATAATGTTGTTTGAAAAAATAATACATTTTCTGATTCAAGAGCTATTTTATTTATCATCATTACCAGTAATAGAAATACAGTTGTAAGATTAATTTTTTTGAGACAGGATACAGTTTGAAAGGGGAAAAGGGTGAGAGTTGTCTTAGGAAGGTCTTTGGTACACAGCAGCGATGATTTCATAGCAGTGATGACGTCAGAGGAGGGAGGGGCGCCAAGTGCGCATGCAGGAAGTAAACAGGAAGTAAAGAGGAAGTAAAGAGTAAGTGCGTGAGGAAGATGAAGTGAGGAAATGAGTCAGTGTAGCGGTGAGATGGAGATTTCTGACGTGACCCGGTGATGATGTTGTTTGTTGAGATGATGAAGAAAATAAAGGTATTGAAGAAGAGGAGGTTTGTTAAAAAAGATGAAGAGTGAGCAGCGTTGAAGGAAGGATGGAAGGAGACAGGGGTTCGGAGCTCAAGGAAAGAAAGAAACCAGCGGAATAAAAGATCCAACTAACCAGAGGTCGGGTCACCAAATGATTTGTAATCTGTCGCTGAAGTAGTGGCCAAAAACACTAAAACAATTAAAGGAACAAGAAATCAGCATAAAGGAACCCAAAAGTAAAGTCTCAAAACAAAAAAAGGCCCTGATAACTAAGAGTGTAGTTCTTTTTAATCAAATGATAAAAAGCTAAAGGACAGGTTGTCTGAGTAGGCCTATTGCTCCAAGTCTTGTCTGTCTCTAGACCTGAGGAGAGACAGCTATGCATGGCCTCTATCCCCTGTTCTAGTTCTATGGTTCAGCCTGGTGTGTCTCCTATAGCAACACTGTCTTAGTACTGCTACTGGTAGAGCACGACTATGTTTCTTCCCTCCAAGTAGGTAGCATTAGTTACAGGTGGGCTGGGTGTGTACAGTATGTGGATCTACAGTAGATGTGTATGTTAATACTGAACATAGAACCATGTAGGGAGGGTTACTGATTGGTGTGTTGGTATGGTGTGGTTACTGGTGTTACTGGTAGTGTGTTACTGGTTGGTTGTGCAGACTGATGGTGTGTGATAGTGAGAGAGAGAGCGAGAAAGAGATGGGTTGGTATGAATGGGAGGGGCTCACCATGGCAGTCTCCCAGCTGAACCGTGTTCCCAAACTCTACATCCTGCTCATAACCAGACCTGAAAGAGAGAGACAGAGGGGAGGAGAGAGAAATTAGAGCAGAGAACCAAACCTCTCCAACCATCAACATTTTCTTTTTTCAAGTTTTTCCTGAACTCTGTAGTATGTACCGTAGCTTAGTACTGTGATAGTATTGTAATATTTAATACTCACAGGGCTTTAAATGTACATTTTTCCTTGGTAGCACTGGTCCTCCCGCCTTTAAAAAGGTTAGGAGTACCAGAAAATCAAATGGATTGAGATATAGCCTATATGAAGTCTAGCTGCTTCTAAAGCCCATGTGCCCTAAAAACTAATATGGAACCCTGTAAATTCATGTGTTTATTATAAAAACCTAAAATGTTGATACAGATACCTGTCATTGAAATGAAAAAGTCATTTTGTGGAATATACGGTTTCTACATTATGTAAAAGCACTATTTTCCTATTGAGATGCATTACATTGAAAAGTGTACACTGTCTCTTTAAGAGCATTTGTGATGATGCCATGCAGGACATCTCTCATTCAAATCAAATCAAATGTTATTGGTCACATACGCATATTTAGCAGATGTTATTGCGGGTGTAGCGAAATGCTTGTGCCATTCATTGTTCCATTCATTCATTGATCATTGATCTCCTGAAGAAGCTATCCCCTTTCCTTTCTTTCTGTGCCTCCAAATGTTTGGATATACTGGTAAAGTTACCAGGTTGTTTGCTAGCTAGCTAATGAGCTAACAAACATGACTGAACAAGGTGTAAAACAAATGCGGGCCGCGAATAGTTTTAGAAAGGCCCACGACATGGTTTATGAATGTCAAATGCGGCCCGCCAATCCGTGACCAGAAGAAAAAACATTGGTCCAGTAATATGGGTCAGATCTTTAGAACTGTTTGGGCTAAAAACAAGCAGTTTTCACTGGATTAATGGTGCAATCATGGTGCTAACTAATCTGCGCTCGGGAAACAACGGTACAACGAAGCCTTATCATTACAAACATTATTATTAAAAATAAAGAAAAACAAATATTGGATTTTTTTGGCACAGCAAAATGTTTTGTTGCATATGAGATCAAATTGGTCACACTTTAGGGACATGAGTATGCATACTATTTAGTATTGTAATACTTGGTACTCACAGAACTCCAGGCAGGATCCTCTCACAGGCTCCATGAGGCATCCAGCCACAGTAGGGGTCCCTGGACGCTGTACAAGACCTAGGGTAGAAACACAACACAGGGTTAACATATATCTGTAAATATACAGTTCACCATACAGGGTTAAATAGGCAGCACCAGTTAACCTCTGTCTGGCTGTATATTAACCAGTGTGCTGCAGGTTCTCAATGTTTATGACATATAGAGAAAAAACACATCAATAAACACACAAACCTGTGACCAGGTACAGCATAAAGTAACCTTGGAGTGGAGTGTGTGCATGTTTCTGAATGTGTGTGTGTGTCTGTGTCTGAGTTGGAGTGCACGCTCGTGTGTGTCTGTATGTGTCTGTGTCTGTATGTGTCTGTGTCTGAGTCAGAGTGCACGCTCTTGTGTGTCAGTGTGGTGACTCACTTGTGGCAGTTAGTGTGTCGCTCACAGCGGCTGAGCGGCATGCGAACCACACAGCTAGAGAAAGCTACATACACACTGTGTGTGTCTTTGTCAACATGGAGCGACAAAATATGCCTGTCATCCTCACTGTTAGACAGACACCTGGGAGACAGAGAGAAGAAAAGAGAGGGAAGAGAGGGGTTGGGAGAGGAGAGGGAGTAGGGGAGAGAGAGAAAGGGAGGGTGGTGGAGGGGGGAGACAGAGAGGAGAGTCAGAAATCAGATTACAGGTTACTTGATCAGTTGTTTATCAGAAAGGCATGTCTACGGTTTCACTCTCCAGATGTAATCACAGTGGCACTGTTTAGCCCTGATACCCTTACTGACAGGTGAGAACGAGAGACTGAGAGGAAGACAGAGGAGAGAGAGAGAGAGAGAGAGAGAGAGAGAGAGAGAGAGAGAGACAGAGGAAGAGAAGAGGAGAGAGACAGAGGAAGAGAGAGGAGAGTGCGAGAGATAGGAAGAGAGAGAGAGAGAGAGGAAGACAGAGGAGAGAAAGAGAGACAGAGATAGGCAGAGGAGCGAGAGAGACAGGGAAAGACAGAGGAGAGAGAGAGACAGAGGAAGAGAAGAGGAGAGAGACAAGAGGAAGAGAGTGCGAGAGATAGGAAGAGAGAGGAGAGACTGAGAGGAAGAAAGAGGAGAGCGAGAGAAAGACAGAAGAAGAAAGAGGAGAGCGAGAGGGAGACTGAGAGGAAGAGAGGAGAGGCAGGTGGTGAGAGAGACACAGAGGGAAAGAGAAAAACACAGAGTGGGAGATAAGAGACCAAGAAAAGAGAAAGACAGTGAGAGACAGAGACTAAGAGGGAGACGCAAATAGAGTAAGAGAGAGACGTGTAGTGAGTGTTCCGTACTTGGCTCTGTTGAACAGGTCAATCTCCTCCAATAGGATGCTGTCATTTAGGGACAGAGGGGAAGTCTTTGCTAGAACCTTCAGCACCACGCCCGCCTCTGAACCAATGAACAGCACCGTGTAGTTACCATGTGGACCAGCCGCGTTGTCCACTGCCAGGGCAGTCAGCCTGTACCTAGAGAGACAGGGACAAGACAGGAGGACAGTCAGACTTCAGTAGGAATTATCAAGCCAGTATTTAAAGGCCCTCCGTGCAATCTACAAATGTGCATTTTGTTTTTGTTTTTTGTTGAGTGTTACCGGGAATTCAGATCCCTCAAGCAACTCTTACGATGTGTGTGTGTGTGTGTTTGTCTGTGTGTTCTTACCTGACGCGTGTCTTGGTGAACCAGGGCTCGTCTCCTATGTTCGGCACGGAGGCGTCCATGAGGGGGTGAGACTTGATGAAGAGGAGGGTCTCATCAGGGAACTCTATAGAGGTCCTATAGGACTCAGCCTGGCCATGACCCACACAGCAGCCTGGCCTGGAGACATAGGGGTCAGAGAGGGGTCAAAGGTCAACACAGGTCACACATGAGCCCAGCTACCATCACCCTGTAGGGACTAATAATGTTGACTCTATTGAATTGAACTGAGGAGAGGGGTTAGGGCATGAGAGAGGAGCAGATGCCTGTCAGGACAACAAAGAGACGTGCTGCTGTATCACCGTAAACATGAAGTCATAACAGAGGACTAGAATGTTCATTATTTACCACCATAATGAGCAGCTCTGTGGACTTTGTGTGGGGCCAGAGAGCTGAGCTACGTGTGTGTGTGAATGGTGTGTGTGAATGCAGGTTAAATATGCAACACGTCTAATTATCCAGATTAATTATTTACAGCTAATAACCACCAGCTATGTGTGTGTGTGCATGTGTGCGTGTGTGTGCGTGTGTGTGTGTGTGTGTGTGTGTGTGTGTGTGTGTGTGTGTGTGTGTGTGTGTGTGTGTGTGTGTGTGTGTGCGTGTGTGTGTGTGTGTGGTCATAGACCATGTCTCTCTTGTTAAAGAGGGTTTATCTCAATGAGACCTAAGCTCAAGGTTATAGTGACAATACAGTCCTGCATCATAAACTGAAGGGAGGGTCATGTACCTGTTGTTGTGCAGACTGACATTCACTTACTGAGACATACTGGGCTTGGGTTAGAGACTGACATACTGTAGGTATAGTACCTGGGCTTGGGTTAGAGACTGACATACTGTAGGTATAGTACCTGGGCTTGGGTTAGAGACTGACATACTGTAGGTATAGTACCTGGGCTTGGGTTAGAGACTGACATACTGTAGGTATAGTACCTGGGCTTGGGTTAGAGACTGACATAATGTAGGTATAGTACCTGGGCTTGGGTTAGAGACTGACATACTGTAGGTATAGTACCTGGGCTTGGGTTAGAGACTGACATACTGTAGGTATAGTACCTGGGCTTGGGTCAGGGTTAGAAACTGACATACTGTAGGTATAGTCCCTGGGCTTGGGTTAGAGACTGACATACTGTAGGTATAGTACCTGGGCTTGGGTTAGAGACCGACATACTGTAGGTATAGTACCTGGGCTTGGGTTAGAGACTGACATACTGTAGGTATAGTACCTGGGCTTGGGTTAGAGACTGACATACTGTAGGTATAGTACCTGGGCTTGGGTTAGAGACTGACATACTGTAGGTATAGTACCTGGGCTTGGGTTAGAGACTGACATACTGTAGGTATAGTACCTGGGCTTGGGTTAGAGACCGACATACTGTAGGTATAGTACCTGGGCTTGGGTTAGAGACTGACATACTGTAGGTATAGTACCTGGGCTTGGGTTAGAGACTGACATACTGTAGGTATAGTACCTGGGCTTGGGTTAGAGACTGACATACTGTAGGTATAGTACCTGGGCTTGGGTTAGAGACCGACATACTGTAGGTATAGTACCTGGGCTTGGGTTAGAGACTGACATACTGTAGGTATAGTACCTGGGCTTGGGTCAGGGTTAGAGACTGACATACCTGGCTTGAAACTTGAGACTGACATACCTGGGTTTGGGTTAGGGTAAAGGTACAGGTACATACCTGGGTTTGGGTTAGGGTAAAGGTACAGGTACATACCTGGGTTAGGGTAAAGGTACAGGTACATACCTGGGTTTGGGTAAAGGTACGGGTACATACCTGGGTTTGGGTAAAGGTACAGGTACATACCTGGGTTTGGGTTAGGGTAAAGGTACAGGTACATACCTGGGTTTGGATAAAGGCACAGGTACATACCTGGGTTTGGGTTAGGGAAAAGGTACAGGTACATACCTGGGTTTGGGTTAGGGTAAAGGTACAGGTACATACCTGGGTTTGGGTAAAGGTACGGGTACATACCTGGGTTTGGGTAAAGGTACAGGTACATACCTGGGTTTGGGTTAGGGTAAAGGTACAGGTACATACCTGGGTTTGGATAAAGGCACAGGTACATACCTGGGTTTGGGTTAGGGAAAAGGTACAGGTACATACCTGGGTTTGGGTTAGGGTAAAGGTACAGGTACATACCTGGGTTTGGGTAAACGCACAGGTACATACCTGGTTTTGGGTAAAGGCACAGGTACATACCTGGGTTTGGGTAAAGGCACAGGTACATACCTGGGTTTGGATAAAGGCACAGGTACATACCTGGGTTTGGATAAAGGTACAGGTACATACCTGGGTTTGGGTTAGGGAAAAGGTACAGGTACATACCTGGGTTTGGGTTAGGGAAAAGGTACAGGTACATACCTGGGTTTGGGTTAGGGAAAAGGTACAGGTACATACCTGGGTTTGGGTTAGGGAAAAGGTACAGGTACATACCTGGGTTTGGGTTAGGGAAAAGGTACAGGTACATACCTGGGTTTGGGTTAGGGAAAAGGTACAGGTACATACCTGGGTTTGGGCAGTCTCTCCTCTGGGAAGGCGGTCCAGACAGAGTCAGGTGTTTTCTGTTCTTTAAATCGTCCTCTGAACACCTTCTCTATGTCATCCATGGAAAACGCACACACTGCAGACCCTGGGATACTGAAGAGAGAGGAACACAACCACACACTGTTACACAACTACTATTAACTATAGCTACTAATATACACACTGCAGACCCTGGGATACTGAAGAGAGAGGAACACAACCACACACTGTTACACAACTACTATTAACTATAGCTACTAATATACACACTGTAGACCCTGGGATACTGAAGAGAGAGGAACACAAACACACACTGTTACACAACTACTATTAACTATAGCTACTAATATACACACTGCAGACCCTGGGATACTGAAGAGAGAGGAACACAAACACACACTGTTACACAACTACTATAACTAAATATGGAGAAAACACAGCAAGAGATTCACAATAACAACACATCTGTTACACCAATATTACAAAGAGTGTACCCCAAATGGCACCCTATTCTCGTATAGTGAACCACTTTGACCAGAGCCCTATACAGGGAATAGGGTGCCATTTGGGAAGCAGCCTCAGTGTGTCCTTCCTTACCTGTTCATCTGTGTAGTGAAGACTCCCACCACAGAAGGAACTCCGTTGATGTTGATGATGTCAGTGATGGACTGTAGAACATCGAAGTAGAAGAACGATTCTCCAGGAACAGAACAGTTGAGTCTGGCCTTGACGAAGGACGTCCAGTGTTTCTCCAACACACGCTGGGATCCGCCTACGTCGTTCTTACAGATACGAGCCACTCTGGAGTAAACGGCCTGGAAAGGAAAGGGGGAGCAGGGAGGAGAGAGAGAGACTCTGCAATCAGCATCACTAAAACACTTCCACCCTCTGAATAAGACATCTGCCTCATCCTGTGGCCACACAGTGTGACGCACACTGACGCATACACAAGCACATGCGGGCGCGGGCGCACACACATGCTTATCCAGGACTCTGTGTCAGAGAGGACATTTGAAGCTCCGATTCAACAAACGCCTCACACCTCTTAACCCTAAACCTGATTCACACACACCTCTTTACTCAGTCTGATTAACCTTGAACTAGGACAGTGCTGGGCTATAAGACTGGGCTATATGATAGGGGCTAGGCTATATGATAGGGACTGGGCTATATGATAGGGACTGGGCTATAGGACTGGGCTATAGGACGGTGCTATATGATAGGGGCTAGGCTATATGATAGGGACTGGGCTATATGATAGGGACTGGGCTATAGGACTGGGCTATAGGACGGTGCTATATGATAGGGACTGGGCTATATGATAGGGACTGGGCTATATGATAGGGACTGGGCTATAGGACTGGGCTATAGGATGGTGCTATATGATAGGGACTGGGCTATATGATAGGGGCTGGGCAATAGGACTGGGTATAGGACAGTGCTATATGATAGGGACTGGGCTATATGATAGGGGCTGGGCTATATGATAGGGGCTGGGCTATAGGACTGGGCTATAGGATGGTGCTATATGATAGGGACTGGGCTATATGATAGGGGCTGGGCAATAGGACTGGGTATAGGACAGTGCTATATGATAGGGACTGGGCTATATGATAGGGGCTGGGCTATAGGACTGGGCTATACGACGGTGCTATATGATAGGGACTGGGCTATATGATAGGGGCTGGGCAATAGGACTGGGTATAGGACAGTGCTATATGATAGGGACTGGGCTATGTGATAGGGACTGGGCTATAGGACTGGGCTATATGATAGGGACTGGGCTATATGATAGGGGCTGGGCAATAGGACTGGGTATAGGACAGTGCTATATGATAGGGACTGGGCTATATGATAGGGATTGGGCTATAGGACTGGGACTGGGCTATAGGATGGGCTATATGATAGGGACTGGGCTATAGGATGGTGCTATAAGACGGGGCTATATGATAGGGGCTGGACTATATGATAGGGACTGGGCTATAGGACAGTGCTATATGATAGGGACTGGGCTATATGATAGGGACTGGGCTATAGGACTGGAATTGGGCTATAGTACGGGGCTATATGATAGGGACTGGGCTATAGGATGGGGCTATATGATAGTGGCTGGGCTATAGGACGGGGACTGGGCTATAGGATGGGCTATAAGACATCTCTGGGCTAGAGCTCTGGGTGTCGGACTGTTGGACTGTGGGGGACTAGGGCTCTGGGTGTTGGGCTGTAGGGGACGAGGGCTAGAGCTCTGGATGTTGAAGTGTTGGGCTGTGGGGGGACTAGGGATAGAACTCTGGGTGTTGGACTGTGGGGGACTAAGGCTAGAACTCTGGGTGTTGGACTGTGGGGGGCTAGGGCTAGAACTCTGGGTGTTGGACTGTGGGGGACTAGGGCTAGAGCTCTGGGTGTTGGACTGTGGGGGGCTAGGGCTAGAACTCTGGGTGTTGGACTGTGGGGGACTAGGGCTAGAGCTCTGGGTGTTGGACTGTGGGGGACTAGGGCTAGAGCTCTGGGTGTTGGAGTGTGGCAGACTAGGGCTAGAGCTCTGGGTGTTGGACTGTGGGGGACTAGGGCTAGAACTCTGGGTGTTGGACTGTGGGGGACTAGGGCTAGAGCTCTGGGTGTTGGACTGTGGGGGACTAGGGCTAGAGCTCTGGGTGTTGGACTGTGGGGGACTAAGGATAGAGCTCTGGGTGTTGGACTGTGGGGGACTAGGGCTAGAACTCTGGGTGTTGGACTGTGGCAGACTAGGGCTAGAGCTCTGGGTGTTGGACTGTGGGGGACTAGGGCTAGAACTCTGGGTGTTGGACTGTGGGGGACTAGGGCTAGAACTCTTGTGGTTTAAATGAAGCGTGTGAAGCAGTCAGCAGAAACAGCTTTAATAATTGACCAGTGCAAAGCTCCATCTGCCCAGGTGTCATCCCAGGCCCATCAACATCAACATCAACACACACACACACACACACGCACCCACACACACACACACACACACACACACACACACACACACACACACACACACACACACAGGAACACACTGGAACACACACAAACACACATCCCAGCATTAGTAGCGCTAAAATATTTATCAGCCTGGCCGCCCATTCTCTGAATGATGCATCATGGGTAAATATGAGGCCTGCGGTGGCTAAAGCATACTAATAACTGCAGAAAACATCCATTACCACCCAAGGGTGTGTGTGTGTGTGTGTGTGTGTGTGTGTGTGTGTGTGTGTGTGTGTGTGTGTGTGTGTGTGTGTGTGTGTGTGTGTGTGTGTGTGTGTGTGTGTGTATCCTCTTCATGGGTAAAGGGTTTACATGTAAAGTAGTTTGACCTACAGTTCAGTCACTACCAAACTACACCTTACACATTCTGCTGTACTCAGCACTTTTCTACAACACTATCTGTTGTCTGGTAATATAGTGTTTACTATTTATAATACATAAATATTTATAATACACAATGTTGTTTAGTAAACTGTGTGTGTGTGTGTGTGTGTGTGTGTGTGTGTGTGTGTGTGTGTGTGTGTGTGTGTGTGTGTGTATGTGTGTGTGTGTGTGTGTGTGTGTGTGTGTTACCTTGCCCAAGTGGTTGTGTTCCGCTGCGATCTCTCTGTAGAAGAAGTAGACATAGTTCCCATAATCCACTGCATGCAGGAAATGGGGCTCTGGAAGAGAGAGGGGACAGAGGTTTTGTGTTGTCACGTCTCTTTTTTTCTCTCCCTCTATTTCTACCTCTGTCTATACATAACTACCTCTGTCCTCCCTTCAACTCTGTCTCTCTCTGTTCTCCTCCCCTCTCCCTCCTTCCCCACTTCTCTCTCTCTCTCCATCCATCCTGAATATTTCAGTGTTCCTGTAACAGCTGCGTGTAAAAGAGTTGACCTAGATAGTGTGACAGAGCAGAGCTACAGGACGTCTTCGCAGGACAGAGACATAGTCTGCGGTCACCACACACTGCTGTGTTTACCTTTCAGCCATTTGGAGTCGTATTTGATGGTCCTGAGGGCCGAGCCGTCACCCATACTACGGTAGATCACTGCGTCGCTCGCCAGGAAGTCAGCAACCGTCGCCGAGTACAGCTTCCCGTCTGAAACAACACACACACACACACAGGTCAGACAAATATATTCCATTCTGTCATACTGGACATGTGGATCTAACACCCTGGTTCAAACGGTTTGTTTACAGACCGACTTATGAACCCTAGTTGCTATGGCCACAGTGTGTGTGTGTGGTCATACCAGCGAACAGAGCGACGTTGGTCTGCTTGGCGTCAAATGGGCATCGTGCCAGTCCGCTGATTTCCTCCCCGTCAAACTCCAGGTTATCCAGCTACACACACAGACACACATGCACATCGTTAACAAAGACACAAAGACGGCATAGTAAACAATAGGTGCTTATGGAGGTAGAGCAGGAGGGAGAGAGAACGTTTCTCACACACCCTGCTGTTTGTTGTCTTACCCTGTAGTACCGGCACATGGGGTTGAAGCCGTTTGTTCCACAGATGAACACCAGGTCATCATTTCTGGGAACCAGAACCTTGATGTAGTTATGACACTCATCCTGGAGGAGGGGAGCGAGAGAGAGAGGAGATCATATTATAAACCATTTAGCTAGTAGCTGTAATGGCAGCTATAGCCAGTAGCTATAATGGCAGCTATAGCCAGTAGCTATACTGGCAGCTATAGCCAGTAGCTATAATGGCAGCTATAGCCAGTAGTTATAATGGCAGCTATAGCCAGTAGCTATAATGGCAGCTATAGCCAGTAGCTATAATGGCAGCTATAGCCAGTAGCTATAATGGCAGCTATAGCCAGTAGCTATACTGGCAGCTATAGCCAGTAGCTATACTGGCAGCTATAGCCAGTAGCTATACTGGCAGCTATAGCCAGTAGCTATACTGGCAGCTATAGCCAGTAGCTATAATGGCAGCTATAGCCAGTAGCTATAATGGCAGCTATAGCCAGTAGCTATAATGGCAGCTATAGCCAGTAGCTATAATGGCAGCTATAGCCAGTAGCTATAATGGCAGCTATAGCCAGTAGCTATAATGGTAGCTATAGCCAGTAGCTATAATGATATAAGACATTATGAGGTGAGAGGTAAAGCCGAGAGTAGAGAGTCTATAGTAGTCAGTAGAAAGGCAGTGTATAGTAATTATAGAAACATAGTATATTAGTAAGTATAGTAAAGTCTTACTCTGTGTTTCCCCTTCATGGCACAGTTCTTTCTGTCTGCCTCCCCTGACCTCCATGTTAACTTCTGTAAACACACACACACACACACACACACACACACACACACACACACACACACACACACACACACACACACACACACACACACACACACACACACACACACACACACACATAATTCAGCATTTGGGATTTCCCACGGTGGACAACTTTCTACAGCTGTTGATAAGTCATTGATAACAATCTGCAAAAAAATGTCATGTCATTACATGAAGATGTAATGGGGGATCATAGCTATATTCAATCAAATTCACGAGTATATTTAAAAACCTATGTTTAACCTTTTATCATGATTGGCGTCTTGACGGATTTGTCTGTCCTTGCATTTATGGCAGTGTAAGTTGTCGTTATATCATATACTTTATTAAGCAGTAATCAGTTCAATTAGACATTGAACTTTAACCCTGTAAGAATCCTGTATCTAGCTGTTGGACAGTTTTTTGTATAGAGAGCTCAGAAATGCAGTGTAACCGTCTCCTTATGTTACGGGGTGAAAACTGTTTTTATGGGCACACAAATCCAAAATAATGTATGTGATTGCAAAAGTTAATGCTTCTAACCGAAAGTCACCTTACCTTGATACTTAAAACCTAAATTAATAATGGCATTAACATGGTTCTTCAATAATTATGCTTAATACTTGTTGGGTGCGCATTTGGTGTCCAGCTGATTAGGTACGCCGTGATATTTTCACACATCATCATCTGATCCAGGAAGCAATTTTCTGAATGACAGTCAAGTGCTGAACGAACAGCTGTTGTGATAGCGCATGCAATGTAACAACAGCCCGAGTGCTGGAAAAATGAATATTTTGGTGTCTCATTCGTTACACCGGTGAAGAGTTGTTCCTGGATCCACGTTGGATCTAATATCCCTCGTGAATTGATGCTGATCTGTTGTTGTCTGCTTGATTTACAGCAGAGTCTCGTTAGATTTAACAGAGAAAACCTTTATGTAATGAGTTCATGTTTTCATATGTTTTTGTGGCTCCGATTGGACATGGAGTCAACTGTGCGCAACACCAATGATATTCCTATGAATTATTCTGGATATAATGACAACAAATTACACAGCCTAGTGGCTTATTGACATTATGATCTGGTAATGAAATAACATGACAAAGACATTTTGTTTTCTATGTTATACCTGCAATTTTAAACAATACAAGGGGCTTGAAGTAGCCTACTTGAAATTAAATTTGGAGCTCAGAAATTCAAGAACTGGAATAGGCCTACCTTGAAAATCAGACATTTCCTCAATTTGGTGCTAGAAAAGTATTTTTCATTATTGTAGCCCATTTATAAGTTCTCCTGCTCCCTTATAATTATCTGTGATTTCATTTTTGATCCGTTTTTGTGAGAGATGTGGCCACAGTTTCCCACCACTTCAATGGAATTCAATTGAAGGGTGTTGTAGTACTCTGTTGCGGTAAAACCATGTGCAGTTATTATGAAGACATCTGTTGGCTTCCCATACAAAGTCTTCCATTAAAAAAGGAACCAGTTTTTTGGTCACTTTCTCATTATTAAACCAGGGTTGGTGAGATTAATGCTACCGTTATTCATGGCTTTATTATGTATCCCTGTATCAACCACATAGGCTACAGAAACATCACCATGTATGCATCCAATCTATTTCATCTTTTTATTTTAGTTTCAAACCACTTTGAAATGTTGATCCCAATGTCACACATTGGCCTCATTATTTATAGAAAGAACCATTTCCACTTTCATTTATAGCCTGTTAATTATGTGATTGATGAGGTAGTTTTTTCTACAGAAGACTTGTGTGTAACTCAGTGAGTAACTTGTGGTTAGACAGACAGACAGACTCAAAGACAGACAGACTTACCCTGTAGGGAATGATCTCATTCCTGTAGGATTCTCGGAGACTCACTAGATACACCTGGTCTCTGCCAGCGATGAACAGTGTATCCTGTATCTTGGTCATCAGTTGGAAGTCCAGTCTGTGTTGTGACTCGTTCCCCGACGGACGACCTCGGAACACTGGGTACTGCCGCGAGACTGAAACACACATACACACGTTAGAGATCACACACGTGTAAGCTTTCAGAGTGCTACACACACACTGACTCTGAGGGCCACACACTATCAATCAGGTTATTGATTAAGCGTAAACATGTTGTGTGTTACAGCTTTATAGAAATCTCTCAGTAGTGTAATTCAGGCTGCTGATACAGCACGGTGGTGTGTGTGTGTGTGTGTGTGTGTGTGTGTGTGTGTGTGTGTGTGTGTGTGTGTGTGTGTGTGTGTGTGTGGACATGTTTAACTATACTTGTGGGGACCAGAAGTCCCCTCAGGAATAGTAAACCAACAGAAATGTGACCAACTGGGGACATTTTGTTGGTCCCCACAAGGTCAAATGCTATTTCTAGGGGATTTAGGGTTAAGAGCTAGGGTTAGGGTTAGGAGCTAGGGTTAGTTTTAGGGTTAGGAGCTAGGGTTTAGGGTTAAGGTTAGGTTTTCGGGTTATAGTTCGGGTTAAGATAAGGGTTCTTTTTTTGGGTTAGTGTTAGGGAAAATAGGATTTTGAATGGGACTGAATTGTGCGTCCCCACAAGGTTAGTTATACAAGACTGTGTGTGTGTGTGTGTGTGTGTGTGTGTGTGTGTGTGTGTGTGTGTGTGTGTGTGTGTGTGTGTGTGTGTGTGTGTGTGTGTGTGTGTGTGTGTGTGTGTGTGTGTGTGTGTGTGTGTGTGTGTGTGTGTGTGTGATGGTAGGCCAGGTCAGCAGTCTTTGTATTCCCTGTGTACATCACAGAGGAAGGGAATCTAGTTAATGCCTGAGCTGACGATGGACAGGATTGATTTTATACAGGGCATACTATGTCTGATCAGTCAGCACATTACATTACCATGAAGACCTTACAGTACACCATCAATACACTATTCACTGATACACATTACCATGAAGACCTTACAGTACACCATCAATACACTATTCACTGATACATGCAGGACAATGGGACACATAATTAATGACAACAGGGTGCAGCATAAAAGTTGATTGGAAATTAAATTGTACTGAGACATGATGCTGCTGTCTTGTGAGTGATACTAACCTGAGTGTGTGTGTGTACGTGCAGCGTGTGTGTACTCACAGTGTGCATCAACAATGTCCAGGGGTATACTGTCCTCTGGGAAGCTGGCAGACAGGGTGTGTGTGGCTGTAGCTAGCAGTATGCTGAGCATAAGGCCTGCTCTCCAAACCATGACTGTTGCTGCTTTTGGTCTGAGACCACTCCTTCCTGCCTGGTTCTCACCCAATAAGATGTTACCTGGAAACACAGAG
>NC_138301.1:33995000-34075000 GCF_965601325.2 Salmo salar
AAAGTAGAGACAACTACATGGGGGCATGCTGCTTTAGCTTCCTAAAGGGGTAATGTGAGATATTGGCAATTAAGACCTTTTTCTACTTACCCAGAGTCAGATGAGCTCATGGGTACAACTTGTATGTCTGCATGCAGTTTGAAGGAAGTTGAAGGTACAGTGCCTTCAGAAACTATCCACGCCCCTTAACTTTTTCAAAATTTTGTTGTGTTACAACGTGGGATTAAAATGGATTTAATTTTCTTTTCTATTTCAATGATCTACACAAAATACTCTGTGATGACAAAATGGAAGAAAATTCAACAACAAATCAATCTATATATGGAAAATAAACCATTAAGTATTCAACCCTCGAAGTCAACACATGTTAGAATCATGTTTGGCAGTGATTACAGGTGCGAGTCTTCCTGGGTAAATCTCTAAGAGCTTTGCTCACCTGGATTGTACAATATTTGCCCATTATTCTTTTAAAAAATGATCAAGGTAGTTCTTGATCATTGCTAGACCGATATTTTCAAGTTTTGCCATAGATTTTCAAGACGATTTAGGTCACAAGTGTAACACGGTCACTTAGCAAAATGTAATATCATCTTGGTAAGCAACTCCAGTGTATATTTGGTCTTGTGTTTTAGGTAATTGTCCTGCTAAAAGGTGAATTTGTCTCCCAGGGTCTGTTGGAAAACAGACTGAATCAAGTTTTCCTCTATGATTTTGCTGGTGCTTAGTTCTATTCCATTTCTTTTTATCCTAAAAAACTCTAGTCCTTGCCGATGACAAGCATACCCAATAACATGATGCAGCCACCACCATGCTTAAAAATATGAAGAGTGGTACCTAGTGATGTGTTGGATTTGCTCCAAACACAACACTTTGTATTCAGGACAAAAAGTTGATTTCTTTGCCAAATCTTTTGCAGTATTATTTTAAGTGCCTTACTGCCTATTCTGCACAGGCTTCCATCTTTTCATTCTATCATTTATGTTAGTATTGTGGAGTAACCATCCCCGTTATCTCATTTCACAGACATTTTAAACACTGTAATTGTTTTAAACTCACCATTGGCCTCATGGTGAAATCCCTGAGCAGTTTCCTTCCCTGGTCTTGTGGTTGAATCTGTGCTTGAAAATCACTGCTCGACTGAGGGACCTTACCTATAATTGTATGAAGGTGCGCATCTTTCACTGGGGACGGGGGGAACATGTCCCCTCCACATTTTGAAATTGCATTTTTGTCCCTCCCCCCGTTATCATTGGAATGTGATCCGGTGTGCTCTAAGACCATGTGGACGCCTCTGAGCGGTCAGGTAGGCTGTTTGGAGTGTTTATCTGACTGGATAAAAAACATTTAAAAAAACACAAGTTATGTCCCCCCACTTTTAAAACCAAAGTTGCGCCCCTGATTGTATGTGTGGGGTACAGAGATGGGGTAGTCAGTTAAACACTATTATTGCACACAGAGTGAGTCCATGCAACTTATTATGTGACTTGTTGAGCACATTATTTAGGCTTGCCTTAACAAAAGAGTTGAATACTTATTGACTAAAGACATTTCAGCTTTTCAGTTTGAATTAATTTGCAAACATTTCTAAAAACATAACTCCACTTTGACATTATGTGGTATTTATTGTGTGTAGATTAGTGACACCAAATCTCAAATTAACACATTTTAAATTCAGGCTGTAAAACAACAAAATGTGGAAAAAGTCTAGGGCTGTGAATAGTTTCTGAATGCACTTTAGTTTCACCAGTCATTGCTAACTAGTATTAGTGCAATGACTGGAAGTCTACCAGAACAGCTAGCATGCTAGCTTAATTGCCCAAATCTGGCAATATCCCAGCTGCTGCTGTTACTCTCCCTACAATCCAGACCTTCAAATCAATTCCAAAAAGTTGTCCTAGAGAAAACGTCTTGTTTCCAAATGGTTCTCGAGACAACAACTGATAATTAAATATCTAAGAAGAAAACAATGAATACAGATACAATCAAAAAAAGTATAAACCCTGGGAAAATGATATGAACATTATAGAGCATTACTATACTGCCTCAGGGCTGCCTCAAGATACAACAAGGCTACTTTCACAGGTTAATCATTTATTCACAGGTAAATCATTAATCTCCCTTGTTAAGGATAATTTGTAACATTTCTTTTCCTTTCTTTCTTCTTTCTAACTCTCTTTTTCTCCCTTCCTTCATTCCCTATCCTTTCTCTTTTTCTCTCTCTTTCTTTTCTTTCAAGACTCTCTCTCTCTCTGTTATTGTGGAACACTTGGGCTGTAACTTCCCATGATGCCTAGCGGTGGAGTAAAAGTTTTTCCTGGGCAGCTCTAATGTAAAACAGAACAAAGAGGGAGAGGAAGGGGAGACATGGCATTTTTGACAGCCTGCTAAAATTACCCTCAATCTGAGGCCAACCTAGCATGTTCCCTATTCAGTATCCTATTCCTACCCTGCAGTGTGTTTGTGTTTTTTTTGTTTTTTTGGGGGGGGGGGGGGGGGGGACGCTCGACAGGCCCTGAAAAGGAATAGAGCTAGTCACGCAACTCTGTCCTGTTCAGCCTTCCCCCTCCTTCTCTCTCTCCTCTCTCTGTCTGTTATTACAGGCTTTTCAGTATCCTACAATCACTCTCCCACTGCTGATGTTGTTGGCTCAGACTCACGCTGTTTAAACACCAAGAGGAGGGTGTGTGTGTGTAAGTATAGTGTGCAGTTGCAAAAACCATGAAGCGCTATGATGAAACTGGCTCTCATGAGGACCAGCACAGGACAGGAAGACCCAGAGTTACCTCTGCTGCAGAGGATAAGTTCATTAGAGAGTTACCAGCCTCAGATTGCAGCCCAAATAAATGCTTCACAGAGTTCAAGTAACAGACACATCTCAACATCAACTGTTCAGAGGAGACTGTGTGAATCAGGCCTTCAGGGTCGAATTGGTGCAAAGAAACCACTACTAAAGGACACCAATAATAAGAAGAGACTTGCTTGGGCCAAGAAACACGAGCAATGGACATTAGACCGGTGGAAATCTGTCCTTTGGTCTGATTAGTCCAAATTTGAGATTTTTGGTTTGAACCACCGTGTCTTTGTGAGAAGCAGAGTAGGTGAACGGATGATCTCTGCATGTATAGTTCCCACCGTGAAGCATGGAGGAGGAGGTGTGATGGTGTGGGGGTGCTTTGGTGGTGACACTGTCTGTGATTTATTTAGAATTCAAGGCAAACTTAACCAGCATGGCTACCACAGAATTCTGCAGTGATATGCCATCCCATCTGGTTTGCTCTTAGTGGGACTATCATTTGTTTTTCAACAGGATAATGACCCAACACACTTACAGGCTGTGTAAGGGCTATTTGACCAAGAAGGAGAGTGATGGAGTGCTGCATCAGATGACCTGCCCTCCACAATCACCCAACCTCAACCCAATTGAGAGAGTTTGGGATGAGTTGGACCGCAGAGTGAAGGAAACAAGTGCTCAGCATATGTGTGAACTCCTTCAAGACTCTTGGAAAAGCTTTCCAGGTGAAGCTGGTTGAGAGAATGTCAAGAGTGTGCAAAGCTTTCATCAAGGCAAAGGGTGGCTACTTTGCTAAAATATATTTATTATTCTACAATGTAGAAAATAGTAAAAATAAAGAAAAACGATGAATGAGTAGGTGTGTCCAAACTTTTGACTGGTACTGTATATTTAGTCCAGCTTCTGTGATTGTTGGACATAGTGTATGTATAGTTATTTCTCTCTCTCTCATTTTCTCTGTCCATGTCCATCCATCTTTCTATTCTCTCCCCTCCCTCTCTATTCTCTCTCTCTCTCTCTCCCTCCCCTCCCTCTCTCTTTCGATTCTCCCTCCCCTCCCGCTGTTCCCATTCTGCCTGTAGAAACAACACCAGAGCAGTCTCCTCTCCTGCAGGTCAGTACAACTGGGGCTGTGGAGGAATTGGCCCAATCAAGTGTGGTACACAATAAGACTGCAGTAATGTAACCCCCATGACCCCACCCTGTGTGTTGTTGTAAATACCCCTCCATCAGTATGACCAGGGTGAATAGAACACCACTGAACAATAGATGCCGCTCCAGGGCAACTCTGTATGTCACCCAGCCCTATGTTACACACACACACACACACACACACACACACACACACACACACACACACACACACACACACACACACACACACACACACACACACACACACACACACACACACACTTGTTTTACTATACTTGTGGGGACCTAACAATTGATTCCCATTAAAAATACAATTTTCCCTAACCTTTAACCTAACCTTTAAACACTTAACCCTAATCCAAAAGCATAATTCTAATCCTAAACCTAACCTCTAAGCCTAAAATATATTTTTTTCCTTGTGGGGACCATCGAATTGTCCCAAATTTGAATTGTTTTATTATCCTTGTGAGGGTTTCTGGTCTCCACAAGGATAGTAAAACCAAAAACACACAGCCACACACACAACGTAGAGGAAATCAGATAACCTCAGTACAAACTGTAGTATTACTTCTACTGGATTTCACTGAATACAATTACATTTTACTTGTAGCATTCCCTGTGTGTGTGCAAGTGTCTGCCTGACTACACGCGTGCATGTGTATGTGTGTGCATGTGTGTGTGCTTGCCTACGTGCGTGCATGTGTGTGTGCAGCCATGCCAAATTGGATGTACTAAATAACTTTGTTGTCCTCATCAGGGCTTTGGGAAAGTAATCAGTTTGTGACCGAGCAGCCAGACGATTAGCAGACCTCCATCAGAGCGGACTAGAGAAACCATTACTGCTCCCTCTCCTTCACTTCAATAACAACATGAGCCAGTCATCTCAGTATTTACTGAGGATTACATCTGAAGAGCCTGACTTGTTGCTACAGAGAGTTGGCAGAGAAAGAAGGCTGTGCCACCTCACACCATCCCTCCCTCCTCTCTACTTCCCTCCTTTCCTCCCCCTTTCACTTCGTGTGTAGAGGGGTATAAGAGGAGAAAGACAGTTGTCTCTCTCCTTCCCTCCTTTACTCTCTCTTTCCATATACCTTGGTAAGAGGGGGATTGTAAGAGGAGAAAGGCTCCATGGTAGTTCAGCTGTAGTGAAACACAAAGGCCAGAGCTGCAGGTGTGACGGGAACAATATAGGCTTTGGGCTGGGCTGTACAATGGAGCTACCGCCCCTAACAATGTCCAACTCTCTGGGGGTTAGAAGTAGTGGCTCTTCACTGGCCCAACTCTCTGTGGGTTAGTAGTAGTGGCCCTTCACTGACCCAACTCTCTGGTGGTTAGGGTTAGTAGAAGTGGCCCTTCACTGGCCCAACTCTCTGTGGGTTAGTAGTAGTGGCCCTTCACTGTCCCAACTCTCTGGTGGTTAGTAGTAGTAGCCCTTCACTGTCCCAACTCTCTGGAGGTTAGTAGTAGTGGCCCTTCACTGGCCCAACTCTCTGGGGGTTAGAAGTAGTGTCCCTTCACTGTCCAACTCTCTGGGGGTTAGGGTTAGTAGTAGTGGCCCTTCACTGTCCCAACTCTCTGGTGGTTAGGGTTAGTAGTAGTGGCCCTTCACTGTCCAACTCTCTGGTGTTTAGGGTTAGTAGTAGTGGCCCTTCACTGTCCAACTCTCTGGGGGTTAGGGTTAGTAGTAGTGGCCCTTCACTGGCCCAACTCTCTGGTGGTTAGTAGTAGTGGCCCTTCACTGTCCAACTCTCTGGGGGTTAGTAGTAGTGGCCCTTCACTGCACAACTCTCTGGTGGTTAGTAGTAGTGGCCCTTCACTGTAAAACTCTCTGGGGGTTAGGGTTAGTAGTAGTGGCCCTTCACTGTCCAACTCTCTGGGGGTTAGGGTTAGTAGTAGTGGCCCTTCACTAACCCAACTCTCTGGGGGTTAGTAGTAGTGGCCCTTCACTGCACAACTCTCTGGTGGTTAGTAGTAGTGGCCCTTCACTGTCCAACTCTCTGGGGGTTAGGGTTAGTAGTAGTGGCCCTTCACTGTCCAACTCTCTGGGGGTTAGGGTTAGTAGTAGTGGCCCTTCACTGTCCAACTCTCTGGTGGTTAGGGTTAGTAGTAGTGGCCCTTCACTGTCCAACTCTCTGGGGGTTAGGGTTAGTAGTAGTGGCCCTTCACTGTCCAACTCTCTGGGGGTTAGGGTTAGTAGTAGTGGCCCTTCACTGTCCAACTCTCTGGGGGTTAGGGTTAGTAGTAGTGGCCCTTCAGTAACCCAACTCTCTGGGGGTTAGTAGTAGTGGCCCTTCACTGTCCAACTCTCTGGTGGTTAGGGTTGGTAGTAGTGGCCCTTCACTGTCCAACTCTCTGGGGGTTAGGGTTAGTAGTAGTGGCCCTTCACTATCCAACTCTCTGGGGGTTAGGGTTAGTAGTAGTGGCCCTTCACTGTCCAACTCTCTGGTGGTTAGGGTTAGTAGTAGTGGCCCTTCACTAACCCAACTCTCTGGGGGTTAGTAGTAGTGGCCCTTCACTGTCCAACTCTCTGGTGGTTAGGGTTAGTAGTAGTGGCCCTTCACTGTCCAACTCTCTGCGGGTTAGAAGTAGTGGCCCTTCACTGTCCCAACTCTCTGGTGGTTAGGGTTAGTAGTAGTGGCCTTTCACTGTCCAACTCTCTGGGGGTTAGAAGTAGTGGCCCTTCACTGTCCCAACTCTCTGCGGGTTAGAAGTAGTGGCCCTTCACTGTCCCAACTCTCTGGGGGTTAGAAGTAGTGGCCCTTCACTTGCCCAACTCTCTGGGGGTTAGAAGTAGTGGCCCTTCACTGACCCTCTGGGGGTTAGGGTTAGTAGTAGTGGCCCTTAACTGACCCAACTCTCTGGGGGTTAGGGTTAGTAGTAGTGGCCCTTCACTGACCCAACTCTCTGGGGGTTAGTAGTAGTGGCCCTTCACTGTCCAACTCTCTGGTGGTTAGGGTTAGTAGTAGTGGCCCTTCACTGACCCAACTCTCTGGGGGTTAGTAGTAGTGGCCCCTCACTGTCCAACTCTCTGGGGGTTAGGGTTAGTAGTTGTGGCCCTTCACTGTCCAACTCTCTGGGGGTTAGTAGTAGTGGCCCTTCACTGACCCAACTCTCTGGGGGTTAGGGTTAGTAGTAGTGGCCCTTCACTGTCCCAACTCTCTGGGGGTTAGAAGTAGTGGCCCTTCACTTGCCCAACTCTCTGGGGGTTAGAAGTAGTGGCCCTTCACTGACCCTCTGGGGGTTAGGGTTAGTAGTAGTGGCCCTTAACTGACCCAACTCTCTGGGGGTTAGGGTTAGTAGTAGTGGCCCTTCACTGACCCAACTCTCTGGGGGTTAGTAGTAGTGGCCCTTCACTGTCCAACTCTCTGGTGGTTAGGGTTAGTAGTAGTGGCCCTTCACTGACCCAACTCTCTGGGGGTTAGTAGTAGTGGCCCCTCACTGTCCAACTCTCTGGGGGTTAGGGTTAGTAGTTGTGGCCCTTCACTGTCCAACTCTCTGGGGGTTAGTAGTAGTGGCCCTTCACTGACCCAACTCTCTGGGGGTTAGGGTTAGTAGTAGTGGCCCTTCACTGTCCCAACTCTCTGGGGGTTAGAAGTAGTGGCCCTTCACTTGCCCAACTCTCTGGGGGTTAGAAGTAGTGGCCCTTCACTGACCCTCTGGGGGTTAGGGTTAGTAGTAGTGGCCCTTAACTGACCCAACTCTCTGGGGGTTAGGGTTAGTAGTAGTGGCCCTTCACTGACCCAACTCTCTGGGGGTTAGTAGTAGTGGCCCTTCACTGTCCAACTCTCTGGTGGTTAGGGTTAGTAGTAGTGGCCCTTCACTGACCCAACTCTCTGGGGGTTAGTAGTAGTGGCCCCTCACTGTCCAACTCTCTGGGGGTTAGGGTTAGTAGTAGTGGCCCTTCACTGACCCAACTCTCTGGCAGTTAGTAGTAGTGGCCCTTCACTGTCCAACTCTCTGGGGGTTAGGGTTAGTAGTAGTGGCCCCTCACTTGCCCAACACTCTGGTGGTTAGGGTTAGTAGTAGTGGCCCTTTACTGACCCAACTCTCTGCTGGTTAGGGTTAGTAGTAGTGGCCCTTCACTGTCCACCACTTTGGTGGTTAGGGTTAGTAGTAGTGGTCCCTCACTTTCCCAACTCACTGGGGGTTAGGGTTAGTAGTAGTGGCCCTTCACTGCCCAACTCTCTGGGGGTTAGTAGTAATGGCCCTTCACTGCCCAACTCTCTGGGGTTAGTAGTAGTGGCCCTTCACTGACCCAACTCTCTGGGGGTTAGTAGTAGTGGCCCTTCACTGCACAACTCTCTGGGGGTTAGTAGTAGTGGCCCTTCACTGCACAACTCTCTGGGGGTTAGTAGTAGTGGCCCCTCACTGTCCAACTCTCTGGTGGTTAGGGTTAGTAGTAGTGGCCCCTCACTGTCCAACTCTCTGGTGGTTAGGGTTAGTAGTAGTGGCCCTTCACTGTCCAACTCTCTGAGGGTTAGTAGTAGTGGCCCTTCACTGTCCAACTCTCTGGGGGTTAGTAGTAGTGGCCCTTCACTGTCCAACTCTCTGGTGGTTAGGGTTAGTAGTAGTGGCCCTTCACTGACCCAACTCTCTGGTGGTTAGTAGTAGTGGCCCTTCACTGTCCAACTCTCTGGTGTTTAGGGATAGTAGTAGTGGCCCTTCACTGTCCAACTCTCTGGGGGTTAGGGTTAGTAGTAGTGGCCCTTCACTGTCCAACTCTCTGGTGGTTAGTAGTAGTGGCCCTTCACTGTCCAACTCTCTGGTGGTTAGGGTTAGTAGTAGTGGCCCTTCACTGTCCAACTCTCTGGTGGTTAGGGTTAGTAGTAGTGGCCCCTCACTTGCCCAACACTCTGGTGGTTAGGGTTAGTAGTAGTGGCCCTTTACTGACCCAACTCTCTGCTGGTTAGGGTTAGTAGTAGTGGCCCTTCACTGTCCAACTCTCTGGGGGTTAGGGTTAGTAGTAGTGGCCCCTCACTGTCCAACTCTCTGGTGGTTAGTAGTAGTGGCCCTTCACTGTCCAACTCTCTGGTGGTTAGGGTTAGTAGTAGTGGCCCTTCACTGTCCAACTCTCTGGGGGTTAGGGTTAGTAGTAGTGGCCCTTCACTGTCCAACTCTCTGGGGGTTAGGGTTAGTAGTAGTGGCCCTTCACTGTCCAACTCTCTGGGGGTTAGGGTTAGTAGTAGTGGCCCTTCACTGTCCAACTCTCTGGTGGTTAGGGTTAGTAGTAGTGGCCCTTCACTGTCCAACTCTCTGGTGGTTAGGGTTAGTAGTAGTGGCCCTTCACTGTCCAACTCTCTGGTGGTTAGGGTTAGTAGTAGTGGCCCTTCACTGTCCAACTCTCTGGGGTTAGTAGTAGTGGAGTTAACAAACCTGATTAAAGAAGTTAAAGTTGGTTAATTTCATATTCAGCACAATATTACTTTGTAGGGAAACACCAGAGTGTGTTTTGTACTAGGGCAACACCAGAGTGGGTTTGGTACTGGCAACACCAGAGTGTGTTTTGTACTAGGGCAACACCAGAGTGGGTTTGAGTCTCGCAGCACCAGAGTGGGTTTGGTACTGGCAACACCAGAGTGGTTTTGGTACTGGCTACACCAGAGTGGGTTTGGTACTGGCAACACAAGAGTGGGTTTGGTACTGGCAACACCAGAGTGGGTTTGGTACTGGCAACACCAGAGTGGGTTTGGTACTGGCAACACCAGAGTGGGTTTGGTACTGGCGCAACCAACACCAGAGTGGGTTTGGTACTGGCAACACCAGAGTGGGTTTGGTACTGGCGCAACCAACACCAGAGTGGGTTTGGTACTGGCGCAACCAACACCAGAGTGGGTTAGATTCCAGCGTGGGCCATATACTGAATATATGTGTTTACTGTAAATCACATAATGTAAGTCAACTGTTCAAGTTGCTGCTATATGCTAATTCAGCACCTACATATTCCTGAATATATTGATATATTGCTGGGTTTGAGCCTGGATACTGGGGGATCATTTTACTGGATTACTGTTACCCTTAAAACAAGGGTTTACAATTATATTCAACTTTCCATATCATTTCTGTCACAAAAACATCTAGTTCTTGTGATATTATGTATGTCACATAATAATCAGAATGGCATCAACTATTTGCTCATTTTACCAAAAGCATTTGTCTAATTTAACGAGGAATGGCCCTCCTAAACACTACATACAGCGTGTGAATATTGACTTGAATAATTTCTCTTCCCGACACAGTCTTTCCACGGCTGTCATTCAATTAGCTGACTCTATTGCGCCGATTCGTTCATTCTCCCACGTTAACACCTACACTACCGCACCCCAACTCCCCCTAACCTTAACCCATTCATCCTATCACTGGATTAGAACACAGATGTTCAGGGATCCAGAGCTGCGGGACAATCTGGCTATTTACCCTAGCGGACAGGGCAGGCTTTCTAGTGCCGGTGGACCCAAGCCACATCCCGGCTCCACAACACCTATTGTGCCGGCTGGGAGGGAACGCATTCAACATTGATCTGTGCTAACCTTTATACTCCACATGAAATGCGAAAGACAACAAAGACGTGAGGGAGAGCAGAGGAGTGACACACCAGTAATGGGGAGAGGAGAGAATTGATTGCTCCGCTAATGCATGGATGCAGGGATGGGCTCGGCGGCGGGTGCATTCGCTAAAAGCTCCCTGCCACGGCGGACGGAACGAAGGCTGATTAGTTAACAGGAAACACGGTTTTATTTAGGCTAATCAACCATCCCTATTTACCAACATGTTTAGACGTGTATCTTACTAAAATACAATCTAACAACAAATGAAATGAACCATTGGAAAACACGTATAGGTAGTCACCTACCTATCCAACCTAACGCCAATAACTAATCAAATATCTCGTTTCACAATCACAATGAAGGTGCAATTTCGCTGGTCATGTTCTGTTGATCGGTACCAAAGTCCACTGTGTGAGAATGTGAAAGTTTACATATTATTCCCATTGCTTACATGCCTATACCGTTACGACCCCCCCACAACACAATGTGAGAAACGCTTTTCTCCCCCGCGCTTTAAATCAACAATCAGGGCTCTTCCATCTTATCTTATCTGCGCCACAGTTTTTGAACAATAGTGAACTATTTTATTCTGTGTAAATATGACGTTTATCTGCTCATCTATCCATCCAACAAACTAATTACGCTATTACTTTATTCACTCCAACAATAAAGTGCTGTTATCTGAAATCTATTGTGAATTCTGTACCAATCTCTATAGGACGAAAACTACAGCCAAACAAATGTAGTTTAGATAATTAACAGAAAGTCCAATGCCCAATTAGAAGAAAATATATTTTAACAAACCCATTTTACGCACTTTTCAAACGGTTTATTATGAACACTATATCCTACCTTGTGGTCCCAAAATGATTCATGAAAGCGTATTGCAGATCTCCTTCCAATCCCAATGAAGGCTATATTCTCTATAACGTTCATCCATTATAATAATTCCATTTGTTGGAGTTATAAACGTATATAATTCCTTATTCCCAGGGACATATGGTCTCCACACTTCTCTTTTCCAGTCGCGGACCGCGGACATTAATTCAGAGTCGCGGACTCCTCTCTCTCTCTCTCTCTCTGCGTCCTTGGGCCCGGCTCAATGCTCACTGATCTTCAAAGCTCAACCGTGATCAAATAGCGCTACAGTCCCCTCGTACCTTCATTCCCCACCCCCTTTACTATTAACTTTAAAACCAGAGGGAAAACGTAAATAAGAGAAGAGCGCTTTCCGTTCAGCACTGAGCGCGCACATAGAACAAATCGGGCAAAAGAGATACAAGCAGAACGATAATGTTTCATAAACTATGATTATATAGGCTGCAGCCCATACGAAGAAAGCCCATGTATAAATAGCCCGGTCGACAACTATTTTTGTAGTATTCACCACTTGTGCAGGGCACCCCTACAAGCCGACTCAGTTTGCAACAAATACAACCTTTCCCCTTCAGTTTGCAAGGGCACTGATTTAAATAATAAACTCACCTCATCGGGTATATGTTTTTTTTAATCCTTTTTAGTTTCTATACAATCACAAAATCACGAATAGTCCAACTGGTCGCTGTTAGCTTGCAGTGGGCAGACAGAAAAACAATCTAATGCACGGCAAATGGTGTAACTCGATCCATACTGAGTCAATCCATCACACAGCGCTCTGCCTGTCTTCCAATAGGCCGCGCTCTCGCTTCAGTCCCTCCCACATCTCTCTCCCTCTCCGCGTCTCTCTCTCCAGGGCTGTGGGTTTTGGCGACTCTCCCTCCCGACCGCTTTCTTTCCTACGAGAGAGAAAGAGAAAAGAGAAGAGAGAGGCCCCCACCTTCCCACATGACCCTGTCTTGCCCCCCCTCTCCTTTCTCCCATCCCCCACAGCCAGTAAGTGAAGCCCGTTGGTAAATCTTTTCAGCAGAATTGTTTTTGGAGGGGGAAAGGGGGACTTGCTGAGAAAGGAACTATCTTTAAACCATTTAACTCCAGTCTGCTATACTGGATTACAGCTAGCCTAATGCTATGACTTTTCTACACCAACTTGCAGTTGTTGAATGCAATAGAACAAATGCATTTTTATGTATGAAACTTAGACATCGTTTTTCATGCACTTTACCCATGTGCACCCTTTCTGCCATTCCACAAATGGATCCCACAGTAAATCTGTGCATCACGCAATGATGCTGATGGATTGAAAAAAAAGGCTTTAACACACCAGTAAGTAATGCCCTGATCTAACAACAATGCACACACACACACACACAAATGCAGAGCCCAGCGCTGCACTGAACTGAACAATTGGTATGGCCTATGGTAATAAATTCTTACAATTTGTTCCATTAACCCAGTTTGTCAGTGAGAATCACATCAGAGGGATAACGAAGGTCTGCAGAGGGCTAGCTAGGCAGAGACGAGGGGCGAGGAGTGGAGAGGAGAGGAGGGTTGTGGATGGGGAGAGGAGGGGAGAGATACAGACAGAGAGATGCACTGGAAGTAGACACAAATACAGTTACAGTCTATCAGAACTGAAGGAAATCCCCCACAAGCCCTTACATTACTCAGACCCCAGGACTCACTGACTCAATGTCTATGACATGGCTCACACACTCCTATAAGATGCTTCAGTCACTCCTATAACATGTTCCAGTCACTCATATAACATGCCTCACACACTCCTATAAGATGCTTCAGACACTCCTATAGCATGCTTCAGTCACTCCTACAACATGCTTCAGTCACTCCTATAACATGCCTCACACACTCCTATAACATGCCTCACACACTCCTATAACATGTTTCAGTCACTCATATAACATGCTTCAGTCACTCCTATAACATGTTTCAGTCACTCCTATAACATGCTTCCACCTCCCCCCTCACACACATCCCCCCCCCCCCCCCAAATACCCCCTTACACACACTCTGGCCCCCTACCTTCCCCCTCACACACTCTGCCCCCCCCACCTCCCCCCTCACACACACACTCTTCCCCCCCACCTCCCCCCTCACACGCACTCTGTCCCCCCACCTCCCCCTCACACACACACTCTGCCCCCCCACCTCCCCCCTCACACACACACTCTGCCCCACCACCTCCCCCTCACACACACTCTGCCCTCCTACCTTCCCACACACACTCTGCCGAACGACCTCCCACCCCTCACACACTCTGGCCCCCCCATTAGTAACTGTGAAAGTGGTATTTCCATGTGAATGGTTTGACAGGAAGAGCTAGTTTACACTGTTGATGTGTCTGATCCCATGCTGGCTCTCTGGCCACTGATTCACTCTCTTCACTGATTCACTCTCTCTACTGATTCATTCTCTCTACTGATTCACTCTCTTCACTGATTCACTCTCTCTACTGATTCATTCTCTCTACTGATTCACTCTCTCCACTGATTCACTCTCTCCACTGTTTCACTCTCTCCACTGTTTCACTCTCTCCACTGTTTCACTCTCTCCACTGTTTCACTCTCCACCGATTCACTCCCTCCACTGTTTCACTCTCTCCACTGTTTCACTCTCTCCACTGTTTCACTCTCCACCGATTCACTCCCTCCACTGTTTCACTCTCTCCACTGTTTCACTCTCTCCACTGTTTCACTCTCCACCGATTCACTCTCTCCACTGTTTCACTCACTCACTCACTCACTCACTCACTCACTCACTCACTCACTCACTCACTCACTCACTCACTCACTCACTCACTCACTCACTCACTCACTCACTCACTCACTCACTCACTCACTCACTCACTCACTCACTCACTCACTCACTCACTCACTCACTCACTCACTCACTCACTCACTCACTCACTCTCCCCTGTCTGTCTCCAGTGGTGTAAAGTACTTAAGTAAAAATACTTTTTGAGGATCTGTACTTTACTATTTATATATTTGACCACTTTTACTTTTACTTCACTACATTCCTAAAGAAAATAATATACTTTTTACTCCATACATTTTCCCTGACACCCATAAGTACTCGTTACATTTTGAATGGCTAGCAGGACAGGAAAATGGTTCAATTCATGCACTTAAAGAGAACATCCCTGGTCATCCCTGTTGCCTCTGATCTGGTGGACTCACTAAACACATGCTTAGTTTGTCAATGATGTCTGAGTGTTGGAGTGTGCTCCTGGCTATATGTAAATGATGTCTGAGTGTTGGAGTGTGCTCCTGGCTATATGTAAATGATGTCTGAGTGTTGGAGTGTGCTCCTGGCTATATGTAAATGATGTCTGAGTGTTGGAGTGTGCTCCTGGCTAAATGTAAATGATGTCTGAGTGTTGGAGTGTGCTCCTGGCTAAATGTAAATGATGTCTGAGTGTTGGAGTGTGCTCCTGGCTATATGTAAATGATGTCTGAGTGTTGGAGTGTGCTCCTGGCTATATGTAAATGATGTCTGAGTGTTGGAGTGTGCTCCTGGCTATATGTAAATGATGTCTGAGTGTTGGAGTGTGCTCCTGGCTATATGTAAATGATGTCTGAGTGTTGGAGTGTGCTCCTGGCTATATATGTAAATGATGTCTGAGTGTTGGAGTGTGCTCCTGGCCATATGTAAATTATGTCTGAGTGTTGGAGTGTGCTCCTGGCTATATGTAAATGATGTCTGAGTGTTGGAGTGTGCTCCTGGCTATATGTAAATGATGTCTGAGTGTTGGAGTGTGCTCCTGGCTATATGTAAATGATGTCTGAGTGTTGGAGTGTGCTCCTGGCTAAATGTAAATGATGTCTGAGTGTTGGAGTGTGCTCCTGGCTAAATGTAAATGATGTCTGAGTGTTGGAGTGTGCTCCTGGCTATATGTAAATGATGTCTGAGTGTTGGAGTGTGCTCCTGGCTATATGTAAATGATGTCTGAGTGTTGGAGTGTGCTCCTGGCTATATGTAAATGATGTCTGAGTGTTGGAGTGTGCTCCTGGCTATATGTAAATGATGTCTGAGTGTTGGAGTGTGCTCCTGGCTATATATGTAAATGATGTCTGAGTGTTGGAGTGTGCTCCTGGCCATATGTAAATTATGTCTGAGTGTTGGAGTGTGCTCCTGGCTATATGTAAATGATGTCTGAGGGTTGGAGTGTGCTCCTGGCTATATGTAAATGATGTCTGAGTGTTGGAGTGTGCTCCTGGCTATATGTAAATGATGTCTGAGTGTTGGAGTGTGCTCCTGGCTATATGTAAATGATGTCTGAGTGTTGGAGTGTGCTCCTGGCTATATGTAAATGATGTCTGAGTGTTGGAGTGTGCCCCTGGCTATATGTAAATGATGTCTGAGTGTTGGAGTGTGCTCCTGGCTATATGTAAATGATGTCTGAGTGTTGGAGTGTGCTCCTGTCTATATGTAAATGATGTCTGAGTGTTGGAGTGTGCTCCTGGCTATATGTAAATGATGTCTGAGTGTTGGAGTGGGCTCCTGGCTATATGTAAATTATGTCTGAGGGTTGGAGTGTGCTCCTGGCTATATGTAAATGATGTCTGAGTGTTGGAGTGTGCTCCTGGCTATATGTAAATGATGTCTGAGTGTTGGAGTGTGCTCCTGGCTATATGTAAATGATGTCTGAGTGTTGGAGTGTGCTCCTGGCTATATGTAAATTAAAAAAACAAGAAAAATGTGCCATCTGGTTTGCTTAATAAAAGACCATTTTAATTATTCATACTTTTACTTTTAATACTTAAGTATATTTGAGCATTTTGATACTTAAGTGTATTTAAAACCAAATACTTTTAGACTTTTACTCAAGTAGTATTTTACTGGGGGACTTTCACTTTTACTTGAGTCATTTTCCTTTATGGTATCTTTACATTTTACATTTTAGTCATTTAGCAGATGTTCTTATCCAGAGCGACTTACAGTAGTGAATGCATACATTTCATACATTTTTTTCCCCCGTACTGGTCCCCTGTGGGAATTGAACCCACAACCCTGGTGTTGCAAACACCATGCTCTACCAACTGAGCCACAAGTATGACAATTGGGTACTTTTTCCACCATTGTCTGTCTCTCTACCAGTCCCCTGTCTGTATCTCTACCAGTACCCTGTCTGTATCTCTACTAGTACCCTGTCTGTATCTCTACCTATCCCCTGTCTGTATCTCTACCAGTACCCTGTCTGTATCTCTACCAGTACCCTGTCTGTATCTCTACCAGTACCCTGTCTGTATCTCTACCAGTCCCCTGTCTGTATCTCTACCAGTACCCTGTCTGTATCTCTACCTATCCCCTGTCTGTATCTCTACCAGTACCCTGTCTGTATCTCTACCAGTCCCCTGTCTGTATCTCTACCAGTACTATGTCTGTATCTCTACCAGTACCCTGTATGTATCTCTACCAGTACCCTGTCTGTATCTCTACCAGCAACCTGTCTGTATCTCTACCAGTCCCCTGTCTGTATCTCTACCAGTACCCTGTCTGTATCTCTACCAGTACCCTGTCTGTATCTCTACCAGTCAGTCTCCTGTTTGTCTCTACCAGTCAGTCTCCTGTCTCTCTACCAGTCAGTCTCCTGTCTCTCTACCAGTCAGTCTCCTGTCTCTCTACGAGTCAGTCTCCTGTCTGTCTCTACCAGTCAGTCTCCTGTCTCTCTACCAGTCAGTCTCCTGTCTCTCTACCAGTCAGTCTCCTGTCTCTCTACCAGTCAGTCTCCTGTCTCTCTACCAGTCAGTCTCCTGTCTGTCTCTACCAGTTAGTCTCCTGTCTCTCTACCAGTCAGTCTCCTGTTTCTCTACCAGTCAGTCTCCTGTCTCTCTACCAGTCAGTCTCCTGTCTCTCTACCAGTCAGTCTCCTGTCTGTCTCTACCAATCAGTCTCCTGTCTCTCTACCAGTCAGTCTCCTGTCTGTCTCTACCAGTCAGTCTCCTGTCTCTCTACCAGTCAGTCTCCTGTCTGTCTCTACCAGTCAGTCTCCTGTCTCTCTACCAGTCAGTCTCCTGTCTGTCTCTACCAGTCAGTCTCCTGTCTGTCTCTGCCAGTTAGTCTCCTGTCTCTCTACCAGTCAGTCTCCTGTCTCTCTGCCAGTTAGTCTCATGTCTCTCTACCAGTCAGTCTTCTGTCTGTCTCTACCAGTCAGTCTCCTGTCTCTCTACCAGTCAGTCTCCTGTCTGTCTCTGCCAGTCAGTCTCCTGTCTCTCTGCCAGTCAGTCTCCTGTCTCTCTACCAGTCAGTCTCCTGTCTGTCTAGTAAACTGTCTGCTCCCCAGATGCTGGTCAGATTGCTGTGTCAGCATGGAAGGAGAGGCATCTGTCCTCATTGTGAGGATGGATGTAGGGATGGATCAATGTGTCCAATGTTGGCGGAATGGAGAGATTGATCTATTGATGGTGGTAGATGGACAGGAGTAGGTCGGGTGGGAATGGATGGATGGAGGGTGGGGGAGGATGGACAGATGACAGAAGGAGAAAGTGGTGCTTCCAAGCCCTTGTGTGTCCGAGAGGAGGGAGAGGGTGGTGGGGTGACCGTCGGGGGTGTGCAGGGGCTGGGCCTGAGACTTAGGGGGTGTGGGACCTGTGTCCTCAGGGGTGTGTGGGATGACCTTAGGGGGTATATAGGGCTTGGTCAGGGGCCAGAGGGCCACCATTGCAACCAGATTTATAGACATAAATGCCTCCACAGATGGCCTAGGGCTCATTCCTGTGGGGCTTGAGGTAGAAGCTGGGGTATGGAGATGGGGCTCTGAGGTAGGGGCTGGAGGCAGGGCTGGGGCTGAGCTGTGGCTTGATGCTGGGGCTGGGGTTGGGGTATAGGGCTGCTGGGGTATATGGCTGGGGCTAGGCTTTGATACTGAGGCCTGAGGTAGAGGTTCAGAATGAGTTAGTAGCTGTCTGTACAAGGCTGGGGACACAGAAATTATATTAGCTGAATGAATCCATTCAAAAGATTACGTGTTGACCAGGTTACGTTAAAGACAAGGTTACAGTGAGGTTAATTCCCAGCCAGCAGGGTGAGGCTGTGTACCTGTCTGACTCCTGAGTCACTGTCTGAACCAGCTGTATCTTACCCGACAACACAGGTAGAGGCACATTAAATGTTCCAGAACACTCAAATGATATCCCAGAATTCTGAGAGGAACTAAGCTGACAGAATAGCAGATGGAAGGTATAGGTTTGGCAGTTGAGATATGACATGGGAAATATGGCCATTTACCAAGCAGATGCTTCTTTCCACAACAATAACAGCACCAACTAACTGAGCTACAAAACCACATCATTACCCCCAAAATAAATAGTATTTTTACTGAAATTGTATAATCTCTATTGCTGTGAGTGGTCTATCAGATGGTTCTCTATGGGTTCTCTATGGGAGGCTAGAGGCCTCTCTCCAAACCTCTGCTGACCTGGGCTCAGTTTCCCAAAATCATCTGAAGGCTAAATTCATTGTTAGAACCTTCGTAAGAGCATTGTTACATCTCCGAGATGTTTCCCAAAACCATTGTTTTTAACGTTGCACTTGAAAACGCTCAGAATTTTACCCCCTGCCTCAGACCACTCGTAGAACAGCTAAGTGTGTCGTTACATGCTTTTTGCCCTACCGCGTCACTTTATAAACAGAAGATCTCTACTAAACATAGAATCACATGGTTTATCCTTCTTTCTGTGAACACCAATAATTTCAGAACAAAGTTGACTACAAATTAAAAGTTGCCAAATGTCTTTGCAATTGATACAAACAAGCAACGTATGAAAATATGCTTCAAATTCAAACCGAGATGACTGTATTAAAATATAAAGAGTAGGCTATAGGCCCATTTCAGTCATATTGAAAAACATTTCATGTTCATTCAATTGAGTTAGATTTTTCTGCTTGTAGGTTACTGTCTGTAATTTGTCTCAAAATAATTAATGATGTGTAGACTAACGTGATCAAGGATGTGACAAATTGTTGATTTAGTGCATTTTTATTGGATAATCATTAGAATAAGCCACCTCAGTATTTGCAGCAGTAGGTGGAAATATCTCTCTAAATGTTGATCCATTGTCAGTATTGTGAAATAATGATAATGTTAAGGAAAGATTTGAATGAAGAGAGCTGATCCGAGAGCAGCACTTCATTTTCTTTCGATCCTATCAGTATCAACACATGCTCCAACGACAGACATTGCGAGCGCTCTCTCTGCCTGGTGTTTTGGGAGATGCATGTTACATCATCGACCGTTGTAGGAAAGATGCATAGTTAAAACACTCGTAAGCCTAAGTTCCATTGCTATCGGAAATTGGGCCCAGGTCACCATTTGTCACTTAGGATGTGTCCCAAATGGCACCCTATATAGTGCACTGCTTTTGACCAGGGCTCATGCTCTTTTGACGAGGGCCCATGCTCTTTTGACAAGGGCCAGTGCTTGTTTGACCAGGGCCCATGCACATTTGGGACACACCCTAGTGTTTAGTGCTCCTGAGACCCCCTATCCCTCCACCCTCATGCTCAACCAGTCATTTTGTACCAAAGTCATAATTTCCTTATTTGTCTACACAACTACTACACACCCTGTGAGCTGAGGTTCAATGAAATGCTACCTACAGTATGTTGTGGATTTTCCCTACTGGTCGTGGTGGTTGGAAACAGGCAGGATGTGTTGTCTTCACTACGTGGGTTAGTGTTTAGAGAGCAAAGCTGAAAGTTCAACAGGTTAGGTTGCACTTGCACCTACACACAGGAACACTCTGCCCCATGCAGCCCTGTTGGGTTTGAAGAGGAAACTGTGGTTAAACTTGTATGTGTAGGTGCTCAAATGACAGTCATCTACTCCTAGACATGAGGTGAGCAATGGAAAGAAGCTCCCAAGTGGCTCAGTGGACTAAGGCACTGCATCTCAGTGCTAATGGCGTCACTAGAGACCCTGGTTCGATTTCAGGTTGTACCACAACCGGCCGTGATTGGGAGTCCCATAGGGCGGCGCACAATTGGCCTAGCGTGGTTAGGGTTTCACAGGGGTAGGCTGTCATTGTAAATAAGAATTTGTTCTTAACTGACTTACCTAGTTAAATAATATATATATATTTTTTTAAATTAGAATAGACTGCTGTGATAGTGCATCACACTTGCGCTCAAGTCCAAGCCTCATGCCCATTACAGATGGGCTGCAGTAAGCAGCGAAGGTCTAATACAGTGGGTTTTCACCAACAACGAATTAGTCAGGAGAAGCCTACATTCATTTTCAATGAAGGCACGAATAGAAATGTGCTGGGGATTGTGGGAAGGTGAGCGGTGAGAATCTTGCTAGCAGAGGGGTAGAAAAGTTGAGCTCTTCTCTACTTTATCTACCTGTGCCCTGTCTGTCTCTACCAGTACCCTGTCTGTATCTCTACCAGTACCCTGTCTGACTCTACCAGTACCCTGTCTGTCTCTACCAGTACCCTGTCTGTATCTCTACCAGTACCCTGTCTGTATCTCTACCAGTAACCTGTCTGTATCTCTACCAGTACCCTGTCTGACTCTACCAGTACCCTGTCTGTCTCTACCAGTACCCTGTCTGTATCTCTACCAGTACCCTGTCTGACTCTACCAGTACCCTGTCTGTCTCTACCAGTACCCTGTCTGTATCTCTACCAGTACCCTGTCTGTATCTCTACCAGTAACCTGTCTGTATCTCTACCTGTCCCCTGTCTGTGTCTCTACCAGTACCCTGTCTGTATCTCTACCAGTAACCTGTCTGTATCTCTACCAGTACCCTGTCTGTATCTCTACCAGTACCCTGTCTGTATCTCTACCTGTCCCCTGTCTGTATCTCTACCAGTACCCTGTCTGTATCTCTACCAGTACCCTGTCTGTCTCTACCAGTACCCTGTCTCTATCTCTACCAGTACCCTGTCTGACTCTACCAGTACTCTGTCTGACTCTACCAGTACCCTGTCTGACTCTCTACCAGTACCCTGTCTGTCTATACCTGCACCCTGTCTGTCTCTACCAGTACCCTGCCTGTCTCTACCTGTACCCTGTCTGTCTCTACCAGTACCCTGTCTGACTCTCTACTAGTACCCTGTCTGTCTCTACTAGTACCCTGTCTGTCTCAACCAGTACCCTGTCTGTCTCTACCAGTCAGTTTCTTGTCTGTCTCTCCCAGTCAGTTTCCTGTCTGTCTCTACCAGTCAGTTTCCTGTATGTCTCTCCCAGTCAGTTTCCTGTCTGTCTCTACCAGTCAGTCTCCTGTCTGTCTCTACCAGTCAATCTCCTGTCTGTCTCTACCAGTCAATCTCCTGTCTGTCTCTGCCAGTCAGTCCCCTGTCTGTCTCTACCAGTCAGTCCCCTGTCTGTCTCTACCAGTCAGTCCCCTGTCTGTCTCTACCAGTACCCTGTCTGACTCTACCAGTACCCTGTCTGACTCTACCAGTACCCTGTCTGTATCTCTACCAGTAACCTGTCTGACTCTACCAGTACCCTGTCTGTATCTCTACCAGTACCCTGTCTGTATCTCTACCAGTACCCTGTCTGACTCTACCAGTCCCCTGTCTGTCTCTACCAGTACCCTGTCTGTATCTCTACCAGTACCCTGTCTGACTCTACCAGTACCCTGTCTGTATCTCTACCAGTACCCTGTCTGTATCTCTACCAGTACCCTGTCTGACTCTACTAGTACCCTGTCTGACTCTCTGCCAATACCCTGTCTGTCTCTACCTGTACCCTGTCTGTCTCTACCAGTACCCTGTCTTTATCTCCCAGTCAGTCTCATGTCTGTCTCTACCAGTCAGTTTCCTGTCTGTCTCTCCCAGTCAGTTTCCTGTCTGTCTCTACCAGTCAATCTCCTGTCTGTCTCTACCAGTCAGTCTCCTGTCTGTCTCTGCCAGTCAGTCTCCTGTCTGTCTCTGCCAGTCAGTTTCCTGTCTGTCTATACCTGTCAGTTTCCTGTCTTTCTCTACCAGTCAGTCCCCTGTCTGTCTCTACCAGTCAGTTTCCTGTCTTTCTCTACCAGTCAGTCCCCTGTCTGTCTCTACCAGTCAGTCTCCTGTTTGTCTCTACCAGTCAGTCCCCTGTCTGTCTCTGCCAGTCAGTCTCCTGTCTCTCTACCAGTCAGTCTCCTGTTTGTCTCTACCAGTCAGTCTCCTGTCTCTCTACCAGTCAGTCTCCTGTTTGTCTCTACCAGTCAGTCTCCTGTCTCTCTACCAGTCAGTCTCCTGTCTCTCTACCAGTCAGTCTCCTGTCTCTCTACCAGTCAGTCTCCTGTCTCTCTACCAGTCAGTCTCCTGTCTGTCTCTACCAGTTAGTCTCGTGTCTCTCTACCAGTCAGTCTCCTGTCTGTCTCTACCAGTCAGTCTCCTGTCTGTCTCTGCCAGTCAGTCTCCTGTCTCTCTACCAGTCAGTCTCCTGTCTGTCTAGTAAACTGTCTGCTCCCCAGATGCTGGTCAGATTGCTGTGTCAGCATGGAAGGAGAGGCATCTGTCCTCATTGTGAGGATGGATGTAGGGATGGATCAATGTGTCCAATGTTGGCGGAATGGAGAGATTGATCTATTGATGGTGGTAGATGGACAGGAGTAGGTCGGGTGGGAATGGATGGATGGAGGGTGGGGGAGGATGGACAGATGACAGAAGGAGAAAGTGGTGCTTCCAAGCCCTTGTGTGTCCGAGAGGAGGGAGAGGGTGGTGGGGTGACCGTCGGGGTTGTGCAGGGGCCTGAGACTTAGGGGGTGTGGGATCTGTGTCCTCAGGAGTGTGTGGGATGACCTTAGGGGCCAGGGGCCATACCCCCTAAGTCTCAGAACCAGCCCCTGAACTCCCCCGACGGAGCTGGGCCAGGGGCCAGAGGGCCACACCCCCTAAGTCTCAGGCCCAGCCCCTGAACTCCCCCGATGGGGCTGGGCCAGGGGCGCGAGGGCCACCATTGCAACCAGATTTATAGACATAAATGCCTCCACAGATGGCCTAGGGCTCATTCCTGTGGGGCTTGAGGTAGAAGCTGGGGTATGGAGATGGGGCTCTGAGGTAGGGGCTGGAGGCAGGGCTGGGGCTGAGCTGTGGCTTGATGCTGGGGTTGGGGTATAGGGCTGCTGGGGTATATGGCTGGGGCTAGGCCTTGATACTGAGGCCTGACGTGTAGGGGTTGAGAATGAGTTAGTAGCTGTCTGTACAAGGCTGGGGACACAGAAATTATATTAGCTGAATGAATCCATTCAAAAGATTACGTGTTGACCAGGTTACGTTAAAGACAAGGTTACAATGAGGTTAATTCCCAGCCAGCAGGGTGAGGCTGTGTACCTGTCTGACTCCTGAGTCACTGTCTGAACCAGCTGTATCTTACCCGACAACACAGGTAGAGGCACATTAGGTTTGGTAGTTGAGATATGACATGGGAAATATGGCCATTTACCAAGCAGATGCTTCTATCCACAACAATAACAGCACCAACTAACTGAGCTACAGAACCACATCATTACCCCCAAAATAAATAGCATTTTTACCTTATTGTGTATTTTATATCACCATGAGTGGTCTATCAGATGGTTCTCTATCGGTTCTCTATGGGAGGCTGGATGCCACTCTCCTGATCTCTGGCTGATTTAGAGGCCATATCTGGCACTCTGCCTGCCTGGTCACCATTTGTCACTCAGGCTGTGTCCCAAATGGCAACGTTTATAGTGCACTGCTTTTGACCAGGGCCCATGGTCTTTTGACCAGGGCCCATGCTCGTTTGACCAGGGCCCATGTACATTTGGGACACAGCCTAGTGTTTAGTGCTCTGAGACCCCCTATCCCTCCACCCTCATGCTCAACCAGTCATTTTGTACCAAAGTCATAATTTCCTTATTTGTCTACACAACTACTACACACCCTGTGAGCTGAGGTTCAATGAAATGCTACCTACAGTATGTTGTGGATTTTCCCTACTGGTCGTGGTGGTTGGAAACAGGCAGGATGTGTTGTTGTCACTACGTGGGTTAGAGTTTAGAGAGCAAAGGGAAAGTTCAACAGGCTTTAAGGTATTTCAACTTGGCTTTGCTTTTTTTCTGTAAGCATTTGTGAGTGTCTGTGTGGGTAGGTTGTCTGTGATGTTACAGTGCCTGTACCCTGATCCTAGGCCAGATCCAGTTTGGATTGATTTGAAAGGTTTGAGTTTGACATCAGAACCTGTTTATTTCTGTTAAGCGTTTGACATTTTAGCCTATTCTGCCTAAGTATTGCTATCATCATCACTACCATGATTTTGTTAATAAAAGCACTTTTGCACAATATAGTTTGCCTCCTGCTTGCCTAATGAATCAGACTGTGATACCAGCTTTCTGCTAACACAGTCTGAATTAAAGCACTGCAAAAACCTGGGAGGTTTCCTTACAAGCCAGAATGTTGAATAAAATGACATTTGAAATTACTCGACTGGTTGTCTGTGCGGTTGGTCCTTATTCGGGTCGAAATTTGAGAAAAACATTGTTATAATAAAAGCGACTTTTCAAAACACTGGTACTGCCGTTGAGATCACCTGGCACATGCGCCAAACACCTGCCTGACTTTAAATATATATAAAAAAAGGTATTCGTTTACAGCAGGTGACTTAAATGTAAATGTAAATTTAAGGTGCAACGAAATGCAAAATTCTGTTAGTTTGCATGCATCACATGCATGTACTTCCGTCTTGTTCGAGTGCCTTCCCACTGGGACCACTGGTTGAATCAACGTTGTTTCCACTTCACTTCATTGAAATGACGTTGAACCAACCTGGAATAAACATTGAATTGACATCTGTGCCCAGTGGGTTAGGTGATTAACAAACAAATCGTGAGAGCCACACACAGAGACACGCATTTTGAAGTTACGTTAAAAGCACTTTACAGTGGACGTTTTGTCTCGTATATCCACCCGAATAAGCAGGAAATCAGTAAAGTTCAAATGTTTTAGTGTATACTGTATGTTGTAGCCGAGTGAAGAAGGACATTCCACACTCGGATTTGAAAGGGGCAAGCCTCCTGCCTGCCTGCATAAAGGTTGGCCTTTATTGTCATGAGTCTTGTCCTGGAGGCAGAACTGAGCCATTTCCCCTCAAATAGGCCAGCTGCAAAGTCAAAATTGGCTGGGTTTATATAGTATATTCCATAACTAACCTGTTTAGTTATATCTGGGTTTATATAGTATATTCCATAACTAACCTGTTTAGTTATATCTGGGTTTATATAGTATATTCCATAACTAACCTGTTTAGTTATATCTGGGTTTATATAGTATATTCCATAAATGACCAGGAAATGACCCAGTCTGCTGTAATGTGATGAACCAGATGACTGTCACAATGTGACAACAGTGGAACAGCCTGTAAAGGTAGAATGTAATCTGTGACAGCTGATGATTGTGGTTATTATAGTTGTTCTGCCCAGAATGTGATACATAATCATATCCATAGACCAGCGACTAGCTGACACACACACACACACACACACACACACACACACACACACACACACACACACACACACACACACACACACACACGCAGCTGTTGATTGAGGAAAGAAAGTAGATGACATTCTGAGCTCATGATGTATTGATCCCTCCAGCTCCTATCATAATGTTGTCGTCTGCTGCCCAACATTAGCCCTCACAGGGGACGTTTCTACTGTTTAGTGTTCATGGAGATTGATGCTTTGAATGTTAAAATGTTTTCAAATGAGGCCTCTGTCTTAGACTAGGATAAACAACTCCAAACACATCTCATAATATCCCCTGTTCTGTGACCTTGACACTGTTAGATAATGTTGTTTACTCCTCTCAAGGTCTCTACTCTAACCTGCAAGGCCTTCTGGCTGTGTGGCTGTTGGTTCATTATTATCACTATGAAGGAGGAGAGGTTCATTATTATAGCAAATGATAATGAGTGTTTCCTCCCACACACACACACACACACACACACACACACACACACACACACACACACACACACACACACACACACACACACACACACACACACACACACACACACACACACACAACACACACACACACACACACACACACACACACACACACACACACACACACACACACACACACACACACACACACACACACACACACTCTGCCCTTTGCTTCGTTAGGCCACTGATCCCGTTAAAGGTTCTTGTTAAGTCTATCATCATAACTCTGTTATGACGGTTCTAAACCAAACAACCCACCACTCAGGTCAGAGCAGGGCTCTCTACACAGGTAGACACATTCTGATATTTTGCCACTAATTGGTATTTTGACCTGAGTGGTGGGGTTTTTGGTTTAGAACCGTCATAACAAGAGTTATGATGATAGACTTAACAAGAACCTTTAACGGGATCGATAGACTAACGAAGCAAAGGGCAGAGTGTGTGTGTGTGTGTGTGCGTAAACATAGACTTAATGTTGTGGTGATTGGGTTCTAGAGCTGCTAGATGCATGGAGACGTGTTCTAGAGCTTCTAGATGCATGGAGAAGTGTTCTAGAGCTTCTAGATGCATGGAGAAGTGTTCTAGAGCTTCTAGATGCATGGAGAAGCATTCTAGAGGTTATAGATGCATGGAGAAGTGTTATAGAGGTTATAGATGTATGAATAAGTGTTCTAGAGGTTATACATGCATGGAGAAGTGTTATAGAGCTTCTAGATGCATGGATAAGTGTTCTAGAGGTTATAGATGCATGGATAAGTGTTCTAGAGGTTATAGATGCATGGAGAAGTATTCTAGAGCTTTTAGTTGCATGGAGAAGTGTTATAGAGGTTATAGATGCATGGAGAAGTGTTCAATATACTGCTCTCGAGGTTCAATGGCTTTATTATTGGGGAGATATTTGGTTGGTTGTATCTCAGAGTAAATCTATTTTCTGAGCTTCCGCAAGATGTACGTATGTGTGTGAATGTGTGTGCATGTGTTCGTTCTGCTCACACGCTCTTTGTGTCTGTGTCTGTGTGTGGGGCCATGGGGAAAGAGAGACACACACACACACACACGCACACACACACACACACACACACACACACACACACACACACACACACACACACACACACACACACACACACACACACACACACACACACACACACACACACACACACACACACGGGGGGGGTATTCAGACAGGTGTTGTGGAGATGTGCTGACTGGACAGCAGTTGTGTGAGGAGCGTCAGTGGCACTTCGGGTGGTAATGGTTCTACATTCTCAGACTGACCAACCGGACACAGACCCCCCCACCACCGCCCACACCCACAGATATGCATGCCCAGACAGTTGTGGGGTGGCATTCACAAGCCCTGAAATGGATAAAGCTCTTAGTCCCTGGGCCTCTCTCAGTCCAACTCCAGCTTTATCCCCTGTCGGATAAGTCAGCCCCAGACCCATACCTAAGCCCCAGCCTAGCCTAATACCTCAGCCCCAGCCTAGCCACATACATCAGCCCCAGCCCCAGCCTAGCCCCATACCTCAGCCCCAGCCTAGCCCCATACCTCAGCCCCAGCCCCAGCCTAGCCTCATACCTCAGCCCAAGCCCCAACCTAGCCTCATACCTCAGCCCCAGCCTAGCCCCATACCTCAGCCCCAGCCTAGCCACACACCTCAGCCCCAGTCTAGCCTCATACCTCAGCCCCAGCCTAGCCAATTACCTTAGCCCCAGCCCCAGCCCCAGCCTAGCCTCATACCTCAGCCCAAGCCACAGCCTCATACCTCAGCCCTAGCCTAGCCCCATACCTCAGCCTAGCCCCATACCTCAGCCCCAGCCTAGCCCCATACCTCAGCCCCAGCCTAGCCCCATACCTCAGCCCCAGCCCCAGCCTAGCCTCATACCTCAGCCCAAGCCCCAACCTAGCCTCATAACTCAGCCCTAGCCTAGCCCCATACCTCAGCCCCAGCCTAGCCACACACCTCAGCCCCAGTCTAGCCCCATACCTCAGCCCCAGCCTAGCCACATACCTCAGCCCCAGCCTCATACCTCAGCCCCAGCCCCAGCCTAGCCCCATACCTCAGCCCCAGCCTAGCCACATATCTCTGCCCCAGCCTAGCCCCATACCTCAGCCCCAGCCTAGCCACATACCTCAGCCCCAGCCTCATACCTCAGCCCCAGCCTAGCCACATACCTCAGCCCCAGCCTCATACCTCAGCCCCAGCCTAGCCCCATACCTCAGCCTCAGCCTAGCCACGCACCCCATCCCCAGCCCCAGTCTAGCCACATACCTCAGCCTCAGCCTCATACCTCAGCCCCAGCCCCAGCCTAGCCCCATACCTCAGCCCCAGCCTAGCCACATATCTCTGCCCCAGCCTAGCCCCATACCTCAGCCCCAGTCTAGCCTCATACCTCAGCCCCAGCCTCATACCTCAGCCCCAGCCCCAGCCTAGCCCCATACCTCAGCCCCAGCCTAGCACACATATCTCTGCCCCAGCCTAGCCACATACCTCAGCCCCAGCCTCATACCTCAGCCCCAGCCTAGCCCCATACCTCAGCCTCAGCCTAGCCACACACCCCAGCCCCAGCCCCAGTCTAGCCTCATACCTCAGCCCCAGCCTCATACCTCAGCCCCAGCCCCAGCCTAGCCCCATAACTCAGCCCCAGCCTAGCCACATATCTCTGCCCCAGCCTAGCCCCATACCTCAGCCCCAGTCTAGCCTCATACCTCAGCCCCAGCCCCAGCCTCATACCTCAGCCCCAGCCCCAGCCTAGCCCCATACATCAGCCCCAGCCTAACCACATACCTCAGCCCCAGCCTCATACCTCAGCCCCAGCCTAGCCACATACCTCAGCCCCAGCCTCATCCCTCAGCCCCAGCCTAGCCCCATACCTCAGCCACAGCCTAGCCACACACCTCAGCCCCAGCCTCATACTTCAGCCCCAGCCTAGCCACATATCTCTACCCCAGCCCCAGCCTAGCCCCATACCTCAGCCCCAGCCCCAGCCTAGCCTCATACCTCAGCCCAAGCTCCAACCTAGCCTCATACCTCAGCCCCAGCCTAGCCCCATACCTCAGCCGCAGCCTAGCCACACACCTCAGCCCCAGTCTAGCCTCATACATCAGCCCCAGCCTAGCCACATACCTCAGCCCCAGCCCCAGCCTAGCCTCATACCTCAGCCCAAGCCCTAGCCTAGCCTCATACCTCAGCCCCAGCCTAGCCCCATACCTCAGCCTCAGCCCCAGCCTAGCCACACACCTCAGCCCCAGCCTAGCCACATACCTCAGCCCCAGCCTAGCCCCATACCTCAGCCTCAGCCTAGCCACACACCCCAGCCCCAGCCCCAGTCTAGCCTCATACCTCAGCCCCAGCCCCAGCCTCATACCTCAGCCCCAGCCCCAGCCTAGCGCCATACCTCAGCCCCAGCCTAGCCACATATCTCTGCCCCAGCCTAGCCCCATACCTCAGCCCCAGCCTAGCCACATACCTCAGCCCCAGCCTCATACCTCAGCCCCAGCCTAGCCCCATACCTCAGCCACAGCCTAGCCACACACCTCAGCCCCAGCCTCATACCTCAGCCCCAGCCTAGCCACATATCTCTACCCCAGCCCCAGCCTAGCCTCATACCTCAGCCCCAGCCTAGCCCCATACCTCAGCCCCAGCCTAGCCACATATCTTTGCCCCAGCCTCATACCTCAGCCTAGCCACATATCTCTGCCCCAGGCTCATACCTCAGCCCCAGCTTCGCACACATATCTCTGCCCCAGCCTAGCCCCATACCTCAGCCCCATCCCAGACCCATACCTCAGCCCCAGCCCCAGCCTAGCCCCATACCTCAGCCCCAGCCTTGCCACATATCTCTGCCCCAGCCTAGCCCCATACCTCAGCCCCAGCCTAGCCCTATATCTCTGCCCCAGCCTCATACCTCAGCCTAGCCACATATCTCTGCCCCAGCCTCATACCTCAGCCCCAGCCTAGCCCCATACCTCAGCCCCATACCTCAGCCCCAGCCCCAGCCTAGCCCCATACCTCAGCCCCAACCCCAGCCTAACCCCATACCTCAGCCCCAGCCTCATACCTCAGCCCCAGCCTAGCCCCATACCTCAGCACCAACCTAGCCCCATACCTCAGCCCCAGCCTAGCCACATATCCCTTCCCCAGCCCCAGCCTAGCCCCATACCTCAGCCCCAGCCTAGCCCCATGCCTCAGTCCCAGCCTAGCCACATATCTCTGCCCCAGCCCCAGCCTAGCCCCATACCTCAGCCCCAGCATAGCCCCATGCCTCAGCCCCAGCCTAGCCCCATACCTCAGCCCCAGCTCCAGTCCCACACCTTAGCCTAACCTTCCTGTATAACATGCTAGCCCTGTGAATTGTGGGGCTATTAAGGGTTTAAGAGAAAAGCTGTTTATCCCGGGACTTTCACTGGTACAGCCTCTACTACAGACCAACAGAAAAACACCAGCTCTCAGCAGAACCATATCAAAGCTGTAAATAGTTTCTCTCTCTCTGCCTGTCTGAAGCTGTGAGGATTTTTAGAAGAGAGGACGGTATTTGGTATCTATTATTTTATATGGGGACCCTGAGAGCATGGGAATGTTCCCCCAAAGAATCCACATTTAACTGGTATCCTTTAACAGCAACGGTAGATCTAATGCTTATAGCCCTGTTCAGTAATTCCACTCCCCCAGTGTCTAGTACATACATTTCTGCCCACCACAGAGGATGTGTTAGCTTCATGTGCTATAGGATTCTAGGTTCCCTTCTAGGTTTCTGGGTTCTTTGTGCAAGGACGAGGAAATTAGAGTAAATGTATTTTAGGTGTATAGCATGTTGCTAGGTGAGTCTAAAGAGGCCTGTGACTGCTCCATAGTGCTTTAGGTATATAGCGTGTTGCTAGGTGAGTCTAAAGAAACCTGTGACTGCTCCATAGTACTGTAGGTATATAGCATGTTGCTAGGTGAGTCTAAAGAGGCCTGTGACTGCTCCATAGTACTTTAGGTATATAGCGTGTTGCTAGGTGAGTCTAAAGAGGCCTGTGACTATTCCATAGTACTGTAGGTATATAGCATGTTGCTAGGTGAGTCTAAAGAGGCCTGTGACTGCTCCATAGTACTGTAGGTATATAGCATGTTGCTAGGTGAGTCTAAAGAGACCTGTGACTGCTCCATAGTACTGTAGGTATATAGCGTGTTGCTAGGTGAGTCTAAAGAGACCTGTGACTGTTCCATAGTACTGTAGGTATATAGCGTGTTGCTAGGTGAGTCTAAAGAGGCCTGTGACTGCTCCATAGTACTGTAGGTATATAGAGTGTTGCTGGGTGAGTCTAAAGAGACCTGTGACTGCTCCATAGTACTGTAGGTATATAGTGTGTTGCTAGGTGAGTCTAAAGAGGCCTGTGACTGCTCCATAGTACTTTAGGTATATAGCGTGTTGCTAGGTGAGTCTAAAGAGACCTGTGACTGCTCCATAGTACTGTAGGTATATAGCGTGTTGCTAGGTGAGTCTAAAGAGGCCTGTGACTGCTCCATAGTACTGTAAGTATATAGCGTGTTGCTAGGTGAGTCTAAAGAGACCTGTGACTGCTCCATAGTACTGTAGGTATATAGCATGTTGCTAGGTGAGTCTAAAGAGGCCTGTGACTGCTCCATAGCACTGTAGGTATATAGCGTGTTGCTAGGTGAGTCTAAAGAGACCTGTGACTGCTCCATAGCACTGTAGGTATATAGCGTGTTGCTAGGTGAGTCTAAAGAGGCCTGTGACTGCTCCATAGCACTGTAGGTATATAGCGTGTTGCTAGGTGAGTCTAAAGAGGCCTGTGACTGCTCCATAGTACTTTAGGTATATAGCGTGTTGCTAGGTGAGTCTAAAGAGACCTTTGACTGCTCCATAGTACTTTAGGTATATAGCGTGTTGCTAGGTGAGTCTAAAGAGGCCTGTGACTGCTCCATAGTACTGTAGGTATATAGCATGTTGCTAGGTGAGTCTAAAGAGGCCTGTGACTGCTCCATAGTACTGTAGGTATATAGCATGTTGCTAGGTGAGTCTAAAGAGGCCTGTGACTGCTCCATAGTACTTTAGGTATATAGCGTGTTGCTAGGTGAGTCTAAAGAGGCCTGTGACTGCTCCATAGTACTGTAGGTATATAGCGTGTTGCTAGGTGAGTCTAAAGAGGCCTGTGACTGCTCCATAGTACTGTAGGTATATAGCGTGTTGCTAGGTGAGTCTAAAGAGGCCTGTGACTGCTCCATAGTACTGTAGGTATATAGCGTGTTGCTAGGTGAGTCTAAAGAGGCCTGTGACTGCTCCATAGTACTGTAGGTATATAGCGTGTTGCTAGGTGAGTCTAAAGAGGCCTGTGACTGCTCCATAATACTGTAGGTATATAGCGTGTTGCTAGGTGAGTCTAAAGAGACCTGTGACTGCTCCATAGTACTGTAGGTATATAACGTGTTGCTAGGTGAGTCTAAAGAGACCTGTGACTGCTCCATAGTACTGTAGGTATATAGCGTGTTGCTAGGTGAGTCTAAAGAGACCTGTGACTGCTCCATAGTACTGTAGGTATATAGCGTGTTGCTAGGTGAGTCTAAAGAGACCTGTGACTGCTCCATAGTACTGTAGGTATATAGCGTGTTGCTAGGTGAGTCTAAAGAGACCTGTGACTGCTCCATAGTACTGTAGGTATATAGCGTGTTGCTAGGTGAGTCTAAAGAGACCTGTGACTGCTCCATAGTACTGTAGGTATATAGCGTGTTGCTAGGTGAGTCTAAAGAGACCTGTGACTGCTCCATAGTACTGTAGGTATATAGCGTGTTGCTAGGTGAGTCTAAAGAGGCATGTGACTGCTCCATAGTGAGTAGTTGTGAGTAGTAGTCCCAGTGTTGCCTGGGTATGGTATTGGTACAGCCTCCCCCAGTATTCTCAGGCTGACTGACAGACAGACTGGACACTGGGCTAATCTGAGGATTAAGGTTCCTGTCTTTAGGAATGTCTACGGCTGACCAGGTGTCAACCCAGCTGTGTGTGTGTGTGTGTGTGCATGCGTGCGTGCGTGCGTGCGTGCGTGCGTGCGTGTGTGTGTGTGTGTGTCAAAAAAGGGCCAGTATGCCAAAGTATCACACATACAGTTTAAGTGTAACTCAATACGTTTAATTAGACAACACATGGGATGGGTGTTGGTTTACCACTCTGTCATCTCTCACCCCATTCCTCATACTGGATGCATGGTACTGTTTTCTACCATTTCTATGATGTGTTCTTAACTTTCACTTGTCTCAAGCCCTTACAGATCATTCCCCTATTGCAAAACAATTGTTCATAGATCATGTTATTTCCTGAAGGATCTGTTCCGGAAGTATTCCTCATTCTATTCCAGTACGTTTCCACAGACAGTCCTAGTTCCACGTCATTACTAGTAATATGACTGACACACTGAGCTGGGATCCTAGCCTATCCTTAAGTTTTATTAGCCTATCCTTTAATGACGCTTATCCCCTTTAATGACGTATAACGCCATGCCTTTATAAAGGCTGTAACGAGGGGACAGGAAGTGTGTGTGTGTGGAGTTTAGAGAGATGTAATCCCATCCCATCCCGTCTCTACAGGTCACACACTGACAAGCTGCAGCAGGCTCAGCCTTTATCTGCTCTGTACTAATTAACACACACCAACAGGGAAATCTGCCTCTCCTGCTCTCTCATTCTCTCCTTCCTTCTCTTGTTCTCTTGTTCCTTCGTCCCCCTCTCTTCTCTCCCTCCCTCTCTCTCCGGCCCCAGTCATCCGTCAAGGGGTTAATATATATGAATGTTTTCCACTGTTTCCACATGAGGCTTGGACCAGCTAGAACATGCTTCAGCTAGATTCCACTGCTCTACTGCTCCACTTCTGTAGCCAAGCCCATAGATATATGGGCTATCAGGTGTTTATCAAAGCAGATAAAAGTGAACTCAACAGTCAGCATTTTATTTCCCAAACCATCATAATTCTGAAGCGTGGACCTATCTTTCTATCAGCTCAAATCACCGTAATGGCATTAAGACACAACATACTAACCAATAAGAATAGACAGTAAAACTGTTGGTACATTCTGTATATTCCTATACTCTATTCCTGGCTGGAAGCCCTGCTAGAGCCCTGCTAGAGCCCTGATAGAGTCCTGCTAGAGTCCTGCTAGAGCCCTGCTAGAATTCTGATACAGCCCTGATAGAACCCTGATAGAGCCCTGATAGAGCCCCGATAGAACCCTGATACAGCCCTGATAGAACCCTGATAGAGCCCTGATAGAACCCTGATACAGCCCTGATAGAACCCTGATAGAGCCCTGATAGAACCCTGATTGATGCCTCATACAGCCCTGATAAAACCCTGATATAACCCTGATAGAGCCCTGATAGAGCCCTGATAGAGCCCTGATAGAACCATGATAGAGCCCTGATAGGGCCCTGATAGAGCCCTGATAGCACCCTGATAGAGCCCTGATAGAGCCCTGATAGAGCCCCGATAGAGATATAACCATGATAGCACCCTGATAGAGCCCTGATAGAACCCTAATAGAGCCTTGATAGAGCCCTGATAGGACCCTGATAGAGCCCCGATAGAACCCTGATACAGCCCTGATAGAACCCTGATAGAGCCCTGATAGAACCCTGATAGAGTCCTGATAAAACCCTAATAGAGCCCTGATAGAGCCCTGATAGAACCCTGATACAGCCCTGATAGAACCCTGATAGAGCCCTGATAGAGCCCCGATAGAACTCTGATACAGCCCTGATAGAACCCTGATAGAGCCCTGATAGCACCCTGATAGATGCCTCATACAGCCTTGATAGGGCCCTGATATAACCCTGATAGAGCCCTGATAGGGCCCTGATAGAGCCCTGATAGCGCCCTGATAGAACCCTGATAGAGCCCTGATAGAGCCACGATAGAGCCCTGATAGAGCCACGATAGAGATATAACCCTGATAGCACCCTGATAGAGCCCTGATAGAACCCTAATAGAGCCTTGATAGAGCCCTGATAGGACCCTGATAGAGCCCTGATAGAACCCTGATACAGCCCTGATAGAACCCTGATAGAGCCCTGATAGAACCCTGATAGAGCCCTGATAAAACCCTAATAGAGCCCGGATAGAGCCCTGATAGAACCCTGATACAGCCCTGATAGAGCCCTGATAGCGCCCTGATAGAACCCTGATAGAGCCCTGATAGAGCCCTGATAGAACCCTGATAGAGCCCTGATAGAGATATAACCCTGATAGCACCCTGATAGAGCCCTGATAAAACCCTAATAGAGCCTTGATAGAGCCCTGATAGGACCCTGATAGAGCCCTGATAGAACCCTGATAGAGCCCCGATAGAACCCTGATACAGCCCTGATAGAACCCTGATAGAGCCCTGATAGAACCCTGATAGAGCCCTGATAAAACCCTAATAGAGCCCTGATAGAGCCCTGATAGAACCCTGATACAGCCCTGATAGAACCCTGATAGAGCCCTGATAGAGCCCCGATAGAACCCTGATACAGCCCTGATAGAACCCTGATAGAGCCCTGATAGCACCCTGATAGATGCCTCATACAGCCTTGATAGGGCCCTGATATAACCCTGATAGAGCCCTGATAGGGCCCTGATAGAGCCCTGATAGCACCCTGATAGAGCCCTGATAGAACCATGATAGAGCCCTGATAGAGCCCTGATAAAGCCCTGATAGAACCATGATAGAGCCCTGATAGAGCCCTGATAGGGCCCTGATAGAGCCCTGATAGATGCCTGATACAGCCCTGATAGAGCCCTGATAGAGCAGTGTACCTGTGTATTTGTGTTATGTAGCCCTGTCTCTGACCCTAACCCTAAACAGACACATGTAATGCACCTGTTTATTTGTGACAATGCAGAGTAGAGGGTATTATCTCAACAATATGGTCTAACTCTCACCCTGGCCCCTGGGCTGGCTCCTTAGTTTAGCTCTGCTAACACTGTGAGAGTGAGAATAGATACTACTGGAGCTACCATTGCTACCACTGTTACTGAGCTACTGCTGTCGGATTGAGATGTGCAAAGCTGGCGTCTGTCTCTCACCCCTCCTTCCCTTCTCTCCCCTCCCCTCCTCCCTCCTCCCTCCTCCCCTCTCTCCAGTGTGTCCCTAGCAGAGCCTAGCAGTGCCAGGGTATCGGGTGTCATTTAAAAGTGCAGTTGTCAGGGCTGGCTGAAAATGGAGTATGACTCTGTTCATCCCACATTGTAGCCTGGTGAAAATGGTCTCCTCTGTCTACTCTCTGGCAGTGTCCCAAATGGCAACATAGTCCCTATATAGATTTGACCAGGGCCCAAGTAGTGCACTAAATAGGGAATAGGGTGCCATTGGGGACACACTTCCTAATTCCTCTGAAAACTGCCTCTGCTTCTGATTTCCTCTATAGCAACAGAGCAGTCCTCTCTGCTCCTCCATAGCAGTCCTCTCTGCTCCTCCATAACAGTCCTCTCTGGTCCTCCATAACAGTCCTCTCTGCTCCTCCATAACAGTCCTCTCTGCTCCTCCATAACAGTCCTCTCTGCTCCTCCATAGCAGTCCTCTCTGATCCTCCAGAACAGTCCTCTCTGGTCCTCCATAACAGTCCTCTCTGCTCCTCCATAGCAGTCCTCTCTGCTCCTCCATAACAGTCCTCTCTGGTCCTCCATAACAGCCCTCTCGGCTCCACCATAGCAGTCCTCTCTGCTCCTCCATAACAGTCCTCTCTGCTCCTCCATAGCAGTCCTCTCTGGTCCTCCATAACAGCCCTCTCTGCTCCACCATAGCAGTCCTCTCTGCTCCTCCATAGCAGTCCTCTCTGCTCCACCATAGCAGTCCTCTCTGCTCCACCATAGCAGTCCTCTCTGCTCCTCCATAACAGCCCTCTCTGCTCCACCATAGCAGTCCTCTCTGCTCCACCATAACAGTCCTCTCTGCTCCACCATAGCAGTCCTCTCTGGGAGTAAATTTCCGTACACCCTATTTTACAGATAGTAGTGCACTACTGGCCAGAGCTCTATTTGGCAGCCCTATGTCGCTCTGGTATAATGTAGTGCACTTTATAGGGAACAGGGTGCCATTTGAGACACATCCACTATAGACCAGTCTTCTGTATTCCTCCATAGCGTCATAGCAGCTCTGTCTACAGCCCCTCTGAGGTAGGTTAATGGACCACTATTAAGAGCTGTATCTTTTGCAGCATTGATTTCTCTTGTTTTGCACCAAATAAATATCTTGATAGATTTCTCTGAGAGAGGTGTGGATGCCAAGTGGCCTGGAAGTTCAGGACAGCCATATGTTTCTCACAGCCATGCTACATTACATTATTAATGAAGCTAATGCAACACATCTACCATGAAGGAATAAGCTCACTTCAACTCAACACACACACACACACACACACACACACACACACACACACACACACACACACACACACACACACACACACACACACAACTCCGATTATTGCAGTGTGCTTTCCCCGTGAAGCTTTTTTGAAATCTATCACAGCGGTTGCATTAAGGAGATGTTTATCTATAATTCTTTGAATAACAGTTTAATATTTTATCAACATTTATGATGAGTATTTTTGTAAATTGTGGTGCTGATTCACCGGCAGTTTTGGAGGCAAAATATTTTCTGAACATCACGCGCCAATGTAAAATGGGTTTTTTGTATATAAATATGAACTTTATCGAACAAAACATACATGTATTGTGTAACATTGAGTCCTAGGAGTGTCATCTGATGAAGATTGTGAAAGGTTAGTGCTTAATTTTAGCTGTATTTCTGGTTTTTGTGACCCCTCTCCTGCTTGGAAAATGGCTGTGTGGTTTTTCTTGTGTTGGCACTGTCCTAACATAATCTAACTTTATGCTTTCGCCGTAAAGTCTTTTTGAAATCAGACAATGTGGTTGGATTAAGGAGAGGTATATCTTTAAAATGGTGTAAAATAGTTGTATGTTTGAGAAATTTGAATTATAAGATTCTGTTGTTTTGAATTTGCCGTCCTGATATTTCACTGGCTGTGTCCCGCAGGTGGACAGTGTCCCACGTAGCCCATAGAAGTTAATTAAACACGTGAATTCTTTTGATAAGAGAATGTTCTGGGAACCTAGGATCCAACATGTAGAAAATGTGTGATGGTTTTTCTTTCATTTGTCTAATATAGTAAGAAACACTGTTTTGAAATGGTGGTATGACTTTTGACCTCTATCATGGCTCTCCTGTGTGGTCTGATCAGCCTCATGGGAGGGCCATTTGGATAATGAATTTAAGGTCATTTGTTATACTGATTTTAAGGTAATTTGTGTAATTGATAATTATGATGGAGTTTATAGTTCTTTGACATATTTGTAATTTGAACCAATGAGAAGAAAGATAGGGCATAACCTTTGACTAAGGGTAGACTTCTTTAAGTCTCTCTTCCTATGGCCATAAGGGTACAATAATTGTTCTTTGTGGAGTGTTTCAGAGTAGTGATTGTGATCTGATTAGGTTATTTTAAACTTTGTTTTATCTTTTGACCTGTAGTAGTATTTGTTTGAAATTGATATAATAGTATTATTGTATTTTGTTGTTGAATAAGGTTATAAAGCTTAGCAAGAATAAGTTTAATAATGGTAGACTTAGGTTAAGTATTTAGGACATATTCTAAGCCAACAGGACAGGGATATATGACATCTGTGGTGATCCAGGATCATTGAGAGTATTGAGATAAACTTACTTAACTATGCAATAATCTTGATATTACTACCATAGACATGTTGATTTTTCTAAAATCTATGAGTGCAAACAGGGAGACAGTTAGTCAATAGGTGGAAACAGAACCAATATTTGACACTGACTGTTATGAGAAAGCGCGACAGACAGATAGAAGGAAGGGCAGACGGAGAAGTCCTCCCCCGCACGGCTGAGACCTTGATGGTTTGGGAGTAGTACATTTTACATTTTAGTCATTTAGCAGACGCTCTTATCCAGAGCGACTTACAGTAGTGAATGCATACATATATATATTTTTTTTTTTTGGTACTGGCCCCCCGTGGGAATCAAACCCACAACCCTGGCGTTGCACACACCATGCTGGCGTTGCAAACACCATGCTCTACCAACTGAGCTACAGGGAAGACTAGTAGGAAGAAAGGAGGGCGGCCAGGAGGAGGAGAAGATAGAAGAGACACAGAATGGTTAGATAACAGTTACTGAGTGGAGACTAGCATGGTTAAGGACAGGTTAGAAGCTGTACCCTCCATGTTATGGTCCCAAGCATAATGCAATTCTCCAATGTTTTGGTAAAGAAAGCAGCCCTGAGTTATGATTGAAGGAGGTTATATATACTCAGCTACTATAAGGAGGGATTTAGAGTGGGGGGCCAGTTCAGGTAGTTGAGGATTCTGCTACAGAGGTAAGGTACCAGGTACCTCTGGGAAACCTATTACACATGCTCAGTTGATTTTGAATCTACTAGATGCTGTACTTTGCCAGAAAAGTTAGCTATTTGTAAGGGTGAGGCTCATAATAAAGGAGCAGAAAGTATCAGCCTATCTAAGTCACTGTTTAGATATGCGGCAATATTGACACATGGGCAGAGCCAGGTTAGGAAAGACTTTATGGCCTATAAGGATAGTAGAGCAGGTAATAGAGCAGTTAGGAAAGACTTTATGGCCTATAAGGATAGTAAAGCAGGTGATAGAGCAGGTTAGGAAAGACTTTATGGCCTATGGGATAATGAACTACTTAAAAAAATGTATATGATAAATATAGCAAATGGGTAGAAGCGTTCCCAACTTACTTGGCGGACACGATTATGGTAGCTAAAATATTAGGTCAAGATATTATCCCTAGAGTTGGTTTACTAGGATCTATTTCTTTAAATAATGGATGACATTTTAGCTAATCAGGTAGAACAAATAGAATGCCAGAGTTAGGGAGACCAGAACAGGTAGACATAGAAGTTGAAGATATACTAGCAGAACACATGAGAAGACTGTTTGTTAACCAAACCCGTATGTCCAAGATTTTGTGTCCAACAGGTGAATTACAGGAGAAGGTGATTCACTCAATCCAACCAGGAGACTGGGTGTGGATCCAGTCCCTGAGGAGAAAAGACTGGAAGCAGCCCTGTTGGGAAGGCCCATACCAGGTTCTGTTAAATCACCGCCTTTGCCATTAGAAAAGCTGAGAGAGTCATTTGGGTCCACGTTACCCACTGCAAAACGGTATGTACACATACAAGCACTGCTGCTCACAGACAGAGTTCGGAGAAGAACCGGGTACCAACAGGGTCCGGGGGTTACCTCCTTAACGAAGATTCCCTATCCCAACCGTTCATCACTGTGTGTGCTCCTAGAGATATGAGTATGGGGTGGTACCTAGCAGATCGACTAAGGGCAGGAGAGGGTTGGCGGTTTTTGGGAAGAGTAGGGACTCTGAGCTGCATCATAGTCTTGGTAACCTTTCTGATACATCCAGATCCACCACCTTCCGGTACTAATCATACGATGCTGTTGTCATTGATAAGAAGTAAAAGACAAACAATATAAAATACTGACCATCAAGGATGAGTAACTTACAGAATAGAAGTCAAAGAAGGTCAAGATGTAGGATTTAAGGTAAACATTAAACAATTTCCTGGGGAAGCAGACAACTGTACAGGGATTGGGTTGGCCAGATTGAAGTACTCGGCCAACCCACCTCGGTTCACTTTAACTCCTGATGAGTACCAGTGTTATAGATACAAGAATGGCACCGAGAACTTAGATGATTTTAAGGGCTGAAAGGTAATCGTTAATGTGACTGACTTAGGTTTAGAAGTACAGGAGAAAATTCTTAACCTCACAGCACCTATAACTGATGTAGGGTGGGCTAGTACCAGCAAAGGACGCATATGACAGAAATTACCAAAAAGGGTGGTTAGGAACTTGCGCCCCGGGGTTATTGGTCCAACCAGTTTACAATCACCTGTGTGTCTTCTGACACTATATAAATGACTCATCTCGCAGTGTTTGTGATGATACCCTGATGAAGACAGCTTTGCTGTCGAAACGTTGGTTATTAGGTTATTACATTTAGAGGGATACATCCCACCTCCTGTTTATGTGTATGTATGTGCGTAAGGAAGAAGAAAGTTATAAAATGAATGTCTTTGTATAATGGACTTCAGAACGTTCTTGTGAATAAACTGTACGAACCTTTTGCATAAGCTGAGTCTTTGCCTAATTATTATTAACTTCTTTGGGATAGGGCGCAGTATTTTCACGGCCAGATAAAAAACGTACCCGATTAAATCTGGTTACTACTCCTGCCCAGAAACTAGAATATGCATATAATTAGTAGATTTGGATAGAAAACACTCTAAAGTTTCTAAAACTGTTTGAATGGTGTCTGTGAGTATAACATAACTCATATGGCAGGCCAAAACCTGAGAAGATTCCATGCAGGAAGTGCTCTGTCTGACAATTTGTTGTCCTTCTGTCACATCTCTATCGAAATTACAGCATCTGTGCTGTAATGTGACACTTTTTAAGGCTTCCATTGGCTCTCAGAAGCCTCCAGAAAGTGGAATGGGGTGTCTGCTGTCTCTGGGCAAAGTATAGGAGCAGAGTCTGTAAGTGGTCAGCCTGGGGACAGTGAGACTGGAGATGCGCGGTCACGAGAACTCGCCATGTTTTTCTTTCTCTCTTTGAATGAATACAACATTGCCCGGTTGGAATATTATTGCTATTTTATGAGAAAAATAGCATAAAAATAGATTTTAAACAGCGTTTGACATGCTTCTAAGTATGGTAATGGAATATTTTGAATTTTTTGTCACGAAATGCGCTCGCGCGTTACCCTTTGGATAGTGACCTGAACGCACGAACAAAACAGAGGTATTTGGATATAACTATGGATAATTTGGAACCAAAACAACATTTGTTGTTGAAGTAGAAGTCCTGGGAGTGCATTCTGACGAAGAACAGCAAAGGTATTCCAATTTTTCTAATAGTAATTCTGAGTTTAGGTGACCTCGAAGTTGGCGGATGTCAAAATAGCTAGCCGTGATGGCCGAGCTATCTACTCAGAATATTGCAAAATGTGCTTTTGCCGAAAAGCTATTTTAAAATCGGACATAGCGATTGCATAAAGGAGTTCTGTATCTATAATTCTTAAAATAATTGTTATGTATTTTGTCAATGTTTATCATGAGTAATTTAGTAAATTCAACGGAAGTTTTCGGTGGGTATGCTAGTTCTGAACATCACATGCTAATATAAAAAGCTGTTTTTTGATATAAATATGAACTTAATTGAACAAAACATGCATGTATTGTATAACATAATGTCCTAGGAGTGTCATCTGATGAAGATCATCAAAGGTTCGTGCTGCATTTTGCTGTGGTTTGGGTTTATGTGACATATATGCTTGCTTGGAAAATGGCTGTGTGATTATTTGTGTCTATGTACTCTCCTAACATAATCTAATGTTTTGCTTTCGCTGTAAAGCCTTTTTGAAATCGGACAATGTGGTTAGATTAACGAGAGTCTTATCTTTAAAAATGGTGTAAAATAGTTGATTGTTTGAGAAAATTTAATTGTGGTATTTTAGTTGGTTTTGTATTTCGCGCCGTGCGATGCCATTGGCTGTTGGCTAGGGGTTCCGCAGGCGGAACGGGGTTCCGCTAGCGGAATGTCTGTCCTCAACAGGTTAACCCAGTGTCTTACAAACTTTGGGGATTAGTCAAAGCTTATTGATTGTTAGTTATTATCATTGGGATTGATAATTCTCATGACAGCTTACCTTGGGGTTGTGGTTAGTGTGCTTACCTTGGGGTTGTGGTTAGTATGCTTACCTTGGGGTTGTGGTTAGTGTACTTACCTTGGGGTTGTGGTTAGGGTACTTACCTTGGGGTTGTGGTTAGGGTACTTACCTTGGGGTTGTGGTTAGTGTACTTACCTTGGGGTTGTGGTTAGTGTACTTACCTTGGGGTTGTGGTTAGGGTACTTACCTTGGGGTTGTGGTTAGGGTACTTACCTTGGGGTTGTGGTTAGGGTACTTACCTTGGGGTTGTGGTTAGGGTACTTACCCTGGGGTTGTGGTTAGTATCCTTACCTTGGGGTTGTGGTTAGGGTACTTACCTTGGGGTTGTGGTTAGGGTACTTACCTTGGGGTTGTGGTTAGGGTACTTACCTTGGGGTTGTGGTTAGGGTACTTACCTTGGGGTTGTGGTTAGCGTGCTTACCTTGGGGTTGTGGTTAGTGTACTTACCTTGGGGTTGTGGTTAGCGTGCTTACCTTGGGGTTGTGGTTAGGGTACTTACCTTGGGGTTGTGGTTAGGGTACTTACCTTGGGGTTGTGGTTAGGGTACTTACCTTGGGGTTGTGGTTAGGGTACTTACCTTGGGGTTGTGGTTAGGGTACTTACCTTGGGGTTGTGGTTAGGGTACTTACCTTGGGGTTGTGGTTAGGGTACTTACCTTGGGGTTGTGGTTAGGGTACTTACCTTGGGGTTGTGGTTAGGGTACTTACCTTGGGGTTGTGGTTAGTATGCTTACCTTGGGGTTGTGGTTAGTGTGCCTAACTTGGGGTTGTGGTTAGGGTACTTACCTTGGGGTTGTGGTTAGGGTACTTACCTTGGGGTTGTGGTTAGCATGCTTACCATGGGGTTGTGGTTAGTATGCTTACCTTGGGGTTGTGGTTAGTATGCTTACCTTGGGGTTGTGGTTAGGGTACTTACCTTGGGGTTGTGGTTAGGGTACTTACATTGGGGTTGTGGTTAGCATGCTTACCATGGGGTTGTGGTTAGTATGCTTACCTTGGGGTTGTGGTTAGTATGCTTACCTTGGGGTTGTGGTTAGGGTACTTACCTTGGGGTTGTGGTTAGGGTACTTACCTTGGGGTTGTGGTTAGGGTACTTACCTTGGGGTTGTGGTTAGGGTACTTACCTTGGGATTGCGGTTAGTGTACTTACCTTGGGGTTGTGGTTAGGGTACTTACCTTGGGGTTGTGGTTAGGGTACTTACCTTGGGGTTGTGGTTAGGGTACTTACCTTGGGGTTGTGGTTAGGGTACTTACCTTGGGGTTGTGGTTAGGGTACTTACCTTGGGGTTGTGGTTAGGGTACTTACCTTGGGGTTGTGGTTAGTGAACTTACCTTGGGGTTGTGGTTAGGGTACTTACCTTGGGGTTGTGGTTAGGGTACTTACCTTGGGGTTGTGGTTAGTATGCTTACCTTGGGGTTGTGGTTAGGGTACTTACCTTGGGGTTGTGGTTAGGGTACTTACCTTGGGGTTGTGGTTAGTGAACTTACCTTGGGGTTGTGGTTAGTATGCTTACCTTGGGGTTGTGGTTAGGGTACTTACCTTGGGGTTGTGGTTAGGGTACTTACCTTGGGGTTGTGGTTAGTGAACTTACCTTGGGGTTGTGGTTAGTATGCTTACCTTGGGGTTGTGGTTAGGGTACTTACCTTGGGGTTGTGGTTAGGGTACTTACCTTGGGGTTGTGGTTAGGGTACTTACCTTGGGGTTGTGGTTAGTGTACTTACCTTGGGGTTGTGGTTAGGGTACTTACCTTGGGGTTGTGGTTAGTATGCTTACCTTGGGGTTGTGGTTAGTATGCTTACCTTGGGGTTGTGGTTAGGGTACTTACCTTGGGGTTGTGGTTAGTGTACTTACCTTGGGGTTGTGGTTAGTATGCTTACCTTGGGGTTGTGGTTAGGGTACTTACCTTGGGGTTGTGGTTAGTATGCTTACCTTGGGGTTGTGGTTAGGGTACTTACCTTGGGGTTGTGGTTAGGGTACTTACCTTGGGGTTGTGGTTAGTGTACTTACCTTGGGGTTGTGGTTAGTGTACTTACCTTGGGGTTGTGGTTAGGGTACTTACCTTGGGGTTGTGGTTAGGGTACTTACCTTGGGGTTGTGGTTAGGGTACTTACCTTGGGGTTGTGGTTAGGGTACTTACCTTGGCGTTGTGGTTAGGGTACTTACCTTGGGGTTGTGGTTAGTGTACTTACCTTGGGGTTGTGGTTAGGGTACTTACCTTGGGGTTGTGGTTAGGGTACACACCTTGGGGTTGTGGTTAGGGTACTTACCTTGGGGTTGTGGTTAGGGTACTTACCTTGGGGTTGTGGTTAGGGTACCTACCTTGGGGTTGTGGTTAGTGTACTTACCTTGGGGTTGTGGTTAGGGTACTTACCTTGGGGTTGTGGTTAGGGTACTTACCTTGGGGTTGTGGTTAGGGTACTTACCTTGGGGTTGTGGTTAGTGTACTTACCTTGGGGTTGTGGTTAGTGTACTTACCTTGGGGTTGTGGTTAGCGTGCTTACCTTGGGGTTGTGGTTAGGGTACTTACCTTGGGGTTGTGGTTAGGGTACTTACCTTGGGGTTGTGGTTAGGGTACTTACCTTGGGGTTGTGGTTAGGGTACTTACCTTGGGGTTGTGGTTAGTATGCTTACCTTGGGGTTGTGGTTAGGGTACTTACCTTGGGGTTGTGGTTAGGGTACTTACCTTGGGGTTGTGGTTAGGGTACTTACCTTAGGGTTGTGGTTAGGGTTCTTACCTTGGGGTTGTGGTTAGGGTACTTACCTTGGGGTTGAGGTTAGGGTACTTACCTTACCAGGCTCTGATCAGGCCCTACACCCAAATAAGGGCACTGCGTTCATCCTCCTCTGGCCTGCTCGCCTCCCTTCCTCTGAGGAAGCACAGTTCCCGCTCAGCCCAGTCAGAACTGTTCGCTGCTCTGGCACCCCAATGGTGGAACAAGCTCCCTCATGACGCCAGGACAGCGGAGTCAATCACCACCTTCCCGGAGACACCTGAAACCCCACCTCTTTAAGGAATACCTGGGATAGGATATAGTAATCCTTCTAACCCCCCCCCCCTAAAAGATTTAGATGCACTATTGTAAAGTGGTTGTTCCACTGGATATCATAAGGTGAATGCACCAATTTGTAAGTTGCTCTGGATAAGAGCGTCTGCTAAATGACTTAAATGTAAATGTAAATGTACCTTGGGGTTAGTGCGACGGAGGTTCAGTCTCCTCAGTGATCTTTCCTAGTCATGCAGGTCTCTACAGTATACTTGGCTTTACTGTTGTTCCATTAATTCCGTCTTCTCAGACTGTGTTAAACCTATCTGGAGAGCTTGTATAGTCCCCTGTACGGTATGTAAAGATTACTATAAAGTATACTATTATAAGATTTTACAATATCAGATATCTTATTCTGGAGAGCCTGTATAGGCCCCTGTATGTGATGATGACTATAAAATATAAGATGTTATCTATGATAATGAATGACTTCATTTCCAGAGAAACTCCTTTCTCAGCAGTTTTCCTGCAGGCTGGAGCAGAGAAGTAGCTTAGCTGTGTTCCTCTATTACCTGGGGCTACAACTGTCTTCCTACATCTAAAGCAAAGTTAAATAAAGGCTTCCCTTGGTTTCTCTTCCTCCATTTCTCTCCTCTTCCTCTCATCTCAGATTAAGTGTTGTAAACGAGGCTCCTTCCTCCATTAGAGCATCAGAGTAATTCACATTATTTCACTTTATGACTCTCTCTCTCTCTTTCTCTCTCTCTCTCTCTCTCTGTTGATTAAGGAGAAAAGCTATGAATATGAAGTTTATGATTCAGTAAGGAGAATCGGATTGTGCGTGTGGGTGCACGTGTGCGTGTGTCTGCGCGTGTGCATGTGTGTGTGTGGCTGGGGGGGGGTGTTAATTATATCCCATTGTGCTGGGTGTTCTCTCTCAGACTAAGTGGAGTCATTTACTAGAGGTTAGGCCAGAGACATTCATACCAGAGTTATTACAGAGATTAGGCCTGAGACATGGATACCAGAGTTATTACAGAGGTTAGGCCAGAGACATTGATACCAGAGTTATTATAGAGGTTAGGCCAGATAGATGGATACCAGAGTTATTATAGAGGTTAGGCCAGAGACATTGATACCAGAGTTATTATAGAGGTTAGGCCAGATAGATGGATACCAGAGTAATTATAGAGGTTAGGCCAGAGACATTGATACCAGAGTTATTATAAAGGTTAGGCCAGAGACATTGATACCTGTTACGGCTGTCGTAGGAAGGAGCGGACCAAAGTGTCGTTCCACATTTTATTTTCACTGTGAAACTATGCGATACATACAACATAAATTGAACGAACAAAACAACAAACCGTGACGCAGAGTTACAAAATACACCTACTCAAAATCAATCTCCAACAAACCCAGGTAGAAAAAAAACCTACTTAAGTATGATCTCCAATTAGAGACAACGAGGACCAACTGCCTCTAATTGGAGATCATCCCAAACAAAACCCAACATAGAAATACAAAACTAGAACATGACAACATAGAAAAACTAAACTAGAAAACCGCCCTGTCACGCCCTGACCTACTCTACCATAGAAAATAACAGCTTTCTATGGTCAGGACGTGACAATACCAGAGTTATTCTAGAGGTTAGGCCAGAGACATGGATACCAGAGTTATTAAAGAGGTTAGGCCAGAGACATGGATATCAGAATTATTATAGAGGTTAGGCCAGAGAGATGGATACCAGAGTTATTATAGAGGTTAGGCCAGAGACATTGACACCAGAGTTATTATAGAGGTTAGGCCAGAGACATGGATACCAGAGTTATTATAGAGGTTAGGCCAGAGACATTCATACCAGAGTTATTACAGAGATTAGGCCTGAGACATGGATACCAGAGTTATTACAGAGGTTAGGCCAGAGACATTGATACCAGAGTTATTATAGAGGTTAGGCCAGATAGATGGATACCAGAGTTATTATAGAGGTTAGGCCAGAGACATTGATACCAGAGTTATTATAGAGGTTAGGCCAGATAGATGGATACCAGAGTAATTATAGAGGTTAGGCCAGAGACATTGATACCAGAGTTATTATAAAGGTTAGGCCAGAGACATTGATACCTGTTACGGCTGTCGTAGGAAGGAGCGGACCAAAGTGTCGTTCCACATTTTATTTTCACTGTGAAACTATGCGATACATACAACATAAATTGAACGAACAAAACAACAAACCGTGACGCAGAGTTACAAAATACACCTACTCAAAATCAATCTCCAACAAACCCAGGTAGAAAAAAAACCTACTTAAGTATGATCTCCAATTAGAGACAACGAGGACCAACTGCCTCTAATTGGAGATCATCCCAAACAAAACCCAACATAGAAATACAAAACTAGAACATGACAACATAGAAAAACTAAACTAGAAAACCGCCCTGTCACGCCCTGACCTACTCTACCATAGAAAATAACAGCTTTCTATGGTCAGGACGTGACAATACCAGAGTTATTCTAGAGGTTAGGCCAGAGACATGGATACCAGAGTTATTAAAGAGGTTAGGCCAGAGACATGGATATCAGAATTATTATAGAGGTTAGGCCAGAGAGATGGATACCAGAGTTATTATAGAGGTTAGGCCAGAGACATTGACACCAGAGTTATTATAGAGGTTAGGCCAGAGACATGGATACCAGAGTTATTATAGAGGTTAGGCCAGAGACATTGATACCAGAGTAATTATAGAGGTTAGGCCAGAGACATGGATATCAGAGTTATTATAGAGGTTAGGCCAGAGACATGGATACCAGAGTAATTATAGAGGTTAGGCCAGAGACATTGATACCAGAGTAATTATAGAGGTTAGGCCAGAGACATGGATACCAGAGTTATTATAGAGGTTTGGCCAGAGAGATGGATGCCAGAGTTGTTATAGAGGTTAGGCCAGAGACATGGATACCAGAGTAATTATAGAGGTTTGGCCAGAGACATTGATACTAGAATTATTATAGAGGTTAGGCCAGAGACATGGATATCAGAGTTATTATAGAGGTTAGGCCAGAGACATGGATACCAGAGTTATTATAGAGGTTTGGCCAGAGAGATGGATACCAGAGTTGTTATAGAGGTTAGGCCAGAGACATTGATACCAGAGTAATTATAGAGGTTAGGCCAGAGACATTGATACCAGAGTTATTATAGAGGTTAGGCCAGAGACATTGATACCAGAGTTATTATAGAGGTTAGGCCAGAGACATTGATACTAGAATTATTATAGAGGTTAGGCCAGAGACATGGATACCAGAGTTGCCATGGGTCGGAGAGAGAACTCACTCATTTTGTAATGCGGCAGAGAAAATCTTTTAAATTTTAAAGCTAATTTCCTGCAATTCTACCCATTTTGCCATTGAGTAGAGAGATTTTTTTGCAGTTTTAAAGCAAATTTCCTGCAATTTTACACATTTTGCCATGACTTAATAATGGTATCTGAGTGAGAGTGGCTAACAAAATCAATGGGGGCACCCTGAAAGTCAGGGCCCCTCCACATGCCTGCGTGCCGGTCAGTATTCAGCCATGATTACTACAAGTTTAGATAACTTGCTAAACTATCTCAAGCAGTCAAAAAATTGTTAGCCGACATGGCTAATTGAGTGACTGTCAGTGACTGACAAAACAAAGAGAAAAACTGTTGATGCACAAAGAAATTTCAAATTTGCACCTTGCATTCTTCTATTCTAACTCTCAACAGTAAGTTAAAATCCGTGGGATGGAGTGGGATGGAGAGATGGAGAGATGGAGGGATGTGGGGATGGAGGGATAGAGAGAGGGAGGGATGTGGGGATGGAGGGATGAAAAGGCAGAATGTGTTATGACGAGAACCCATCCACGTGAGGTTAAATCAAATCTGTATGTGTGTGTGTGCGTGTGCATATGCGTGTACTGTACATATGTGTGTGTGTGTGTGTGTGTGTGTGTGTGTGTGTGTGTGTGTGTGTGTGTGTGTGTGTGTGTGTGCCATAGCAGCCGTATGTTCCAGCTATTTGCTCTGTGCCCTCCCTCTCTATTTCTCAACATAATATCATTCCCGTATAGAGGTACACTCTCTCTCTCTCTCTCTCTCTCTCTCTCTCTCGCTCTCTCTCTCTCTCTCTCTCTGACTCAGACCCTCTCTGGCATCTTTGTTCTCTAATCTCAGCCATTTGAAAAGGGATATTTTAGGATGCTATTTGAGTGTTTGCCAGCTGTGTACTGCATTGTCTTTGATCATTGCAGCAGGCAGATCTTCAAAAAGAGAAAACATTGTGAGAAACTCTGGAACTCAGAAACGCCTTTAATCAGCAGGTTGTAACACGTTGGAAAAGTTCTCTACTCTGATTTCCTCCCCAGCTACTGTTTAAACTGTATAGTGCTGCGTCTGTAGTCCCACCTGCACTCACTCAGGTGTGTGTGTGGGCTGGGGCTAAGAGCTGGGGCCAGGGTCTAGGGGGCTGGGGCTAAGAGCTGGGGCCAGGGGCTAGGGGCTGGGGCTAAGAGCTGGAGCTAGGGGCTAGGTGTAGGAGCTAGGGGGCTGGGGCTAGGTGTATTGGCTAGAGGGCTGGGTAAGAGCTGGGGCTAGTGGCTAGGTGTAGGGCTAGGTGTAGGGGCCAGGTGTAGGGGCTAGGTGTAGGGGCTAGGGGTGGACTTAGCACTATGAAGAAAAGAGGGGAGGAGGGAGAGGAGAGAAGGGAGGAGGGAGAGGAGAGAAGGGAGTAGGGAGAGGAGAGAAGGGAGGAGGGAGAGGAGAGAAGGGAGGAGGGGGAAGGGAGAGAAGGGAGGAGGGAGAGGAGAGAAGGGAGGAAGGAAGGAAGGAAGGAAGGAAGGAAGGAAGGAAGGAAGGAAGGAAGGAAGGAAGGAAGGAGAGAAGGGAGGAAGGAAGGAAGGAGAGAAGGTAGGAGGGAGAGGAGAGAAGGGAGTAGGGAGAGGAGAGAAGGGAGGAGGGAGAGGAGAGAAGGGAGGAGGGAGAGGAGAGAAGGGAGGTGGTAGGAGGGGGATGAGAGAGGAGAGAAGGGAGAGGAGAGAAAATGGAGGAGGAAGAGGAGAGAAGGGAGGAGGGAGAGGAGAGAAGGGAGGATGGAAGGAGAGAAGGGAGGAGTGAGAGGAGAGAAGGGAGGAGGGAGAGGAGATAACTTTCAACTGCTACAAACACACCAGCTCTACTTCAGTAGGTGCTGAGACGAAGTTCATGTCACGTACCTATGCCCCTGAGTCAGAGTGAATACCTGTCTGTAAGTGTGTATCATTTGCATAGAGTGTGATGAAACTGTCTGAGTCTTGGCTGTTGTGGTTTGTAAAAAAGCTACTCCTCCCTCTATCACTCCCTCTCCCTTTAACATAAAGTCTGAGATAAAGGAGAGATGTCTGGGTTCATTGAGAGAGGGAAGCTTGCTACTGTACAGCGCAGCCTGAGCCTCCTTTCCTCTCTCTCTCTATTATCTATCTTTCTCCTATCTTTATCTCTCTCTCTCTCTCTGTCTCTTTCTCTCTCTCCAATTATCTATCTTTCTCCCATATTTCTCTTTCTCTCTCTCTCCATTTATCTATCTATCTTTCTTTCTCTCTCTCTCTCTCTCTCTCTCTCTCTCTCTCTCTTTCTCTTTCTTGCCTTCTATCTCTCTCTCTCGTCAGGTTGTTAAAAAGTGAGTCATGAATCTTTATTATCCTAGAGATTATATATGGGCTGGTTTTGCTTACATCACAAGATTACCAATTAGAATCTTAAAATTAAAATCAATTTTCATGTAGTGGCTATCTTTCTTCTTTAAGAAAACAAGTTTCTCTTGTTAAGAAAAATGTGTTCTTGTAAAAAAAAGAATATATATATATATATATAAAATACTAGCAGTGAGCTTGGATCACATTAAGAAGCATTTAGTGAAGTAATCTAAGATCCACTTGTTTTAGTTGATTAAACCTCATGACTCCTCAACACAACATGAGTGGCTCTTCTACACTCCTCTAGTGTTTGTTTTCCTTTCTCTTTCACAGCGTCCTGCTTTAGGAAATGGAAGAGTTGTTTGTCCTTTCAGCTGGGTTCCGTTGTCTTTGTGTGTGTGTGTCTGAATCAGCGTATCAGCCATGCTGAGAGGGCGTGTGTGTTTGTGTAGTGTGTAGTGTGTGTGTGTGTGTGTGTAAGAGAGAGAGAGGACAGGGCCCCTCAGATCGCCGTACGCCTGCCTGCACACACACACACAGCAGCCCTCTCTCTAATATGGCCTGACAGGCTGACAGGATTGCTGAGCTCTTTATCTGGGGCCCTCGCCTCTCCTACACAGAGACGGAGAGAGTTTGTGTGTGTGTGTGTGTGTGTCTTTTTCTGGGCCCAGCGTGCTCGTTGGTCCCGGTGTGTGCGTCAGTGTGTGTGTGTGACCCCAGCAGTTCCCCTGAGATAGTTCTTTAACCCCAAAACAGAGTCAGGCTGATCTCCATGGTGATGGGACAATGGAGGACCTCTTTATGGACTGCTAGCTCTCACTGTATAGAAGACTGAAACACACACAGACACACACATGCGCGCGCACACACACACACACACACACACACACACACACACACACACACACACACACACACACACACACACACCACACACACGCACACACACACGGCCTGTTTCACACCCCAACCCACTAGTAAGGATTCTGCAGACAAACTTACACTGAAAATGTCACACATTACATCAACGAATAATGCACATGAAAGCTGTATGTTGGCAAGCGTTTACTGGTGATATGGCCCTCAGTGACCACACCTGGTAAAACACACTCATGATACGTATCCACCCAGGATATTGCGTGTGTGTGTGTGTGTACGTGTGTACGTGTGTTTTATGAGGTGTGGTATTGAAAGCCATATCATCAGTATACACGCACGCGAGTTCTATAATTGGATTGGACTTATTTGATGGTTCCCACAATTAGAGAGGACAGGGAAATACTGAGGCTACTTTCAAATGGGTGGTTTAGAATGTGTGTGTGTGTGTGTGTGTGTGTGTGTGTGTGTGTGTGTGTGTGTGTGTGTGTGTGTGTGTGTGTGTGTGTGTGTGTGTGTGTGTGTGTGTGTGTGTGTGTGTGTGTGTGTGTGTGTGTGTGTGTGTGTGTGTGTGTGTGTGTGTGTGTGTGTGTGTGTGTGTGTGTGTGTGTGTGTCTGTGTGTCTGTGTGTCTGTGTGCATGAGTACATGTGTGGTTTAGAGCCAAACACCGTGTTTGAGGTTAAAGTGGAGTTAATTCATGTGTGAGTGTGTGATGGTTTCTTTGCAACAGAGTAAAGTTGTTTAGCAGAGAAGTAGTGGGAAGATAAATAGAACAACAGAAAGGATGGTTTTCTCCTCCCTCTCTTCTGCTCTCTATGTCCCTCTCTCTCCTCCTTCTCTTCTGCTCTCTATGTCCCTCTCTCTCTCTCTCTCTCCCCTCCTCCTCTTCTGCTCTCTATGTCCCTCTCTCTCCTCCTTCTCTTCTGCTCTCTATGTCCCTCTCTCTCTCTCTCTCTCCCCTCCTCCTCTTCTGCTCTCTATGTCCCTCTCTCTCCTCCTTCTCTTCTGCTCTCTATGTCCCTCTCTCTCTCTCTCTCTCTCTCTCTCCCCTCCTCCTCTTCTGCTCTCTATGCCACTCTCTCTCTCTCTCCTCCTTCTCTTCTGCTCTCTATGTCCCCCTCTCTCTCTCTCTCTCTCTCTCTCTCTCGCTCTCTGATACTCATCTCAGAGCATAGGAAGTGGTATTGGGGGTAAAACACAAAATACACCCCCCCTCCCTGCTCTATTAACATTATCCCATGTTTCCATCATTTCAGACTGATCGTATTAACTGGACAGACAGAACTGGGTCTAGATTACAAATCCTCATCATTTATGGATGAATGAAATGAATGCTCAGACGTGAAGTTGCCCAAACTTTCTCAATATTTGACTACAAGCATGTCAAATGACTCCCTACTCTCCATGTATTGGAGCTTCACTGTGAAGTCTGGTTCATCCTTGGGAGCAATTTCCAAACACCTGAAGGTACCACGTTCATCTGTACAAACAATAGTACGCAAGTATAAACACCATGGGACCACGCAGCCGTCATACCGCTCAGGAAGGAGTTCTGTCTCCTAGAGATGAACGTACTTTCGTGTGAAAAGTGCAAATCAATCCCAGAACAACAGCAAAGGACCTTGTGAAGATGCTGGAGGAAACAGATACAAAAGTTTCTATATCCATAGTAAAACGAGTCCTATGTCGACATAACCTGAAAGGCCGCTCAGCCAGGAAGAAGCCACTGCTTCAAAACCGCCATAAAAAAGCCAGACTACGGTTTGCAACTGCACATGGGGACAAAGATCGTACTTTTTGGAGAAATGTCCTCTGTCATCAGCATGATGTAACAGGAACTGAGATTCGTCAGACCAGGCAATGTTTTTCCACTCCTTTAATTGTCCAGTGTTGGCGATTGAGTGCCAACTGGAGCCGTTCATTTTTTTCTTCTGTAGGCCATCCATGACAAGGCCCAATGAGTTGTGCGTTCTGAGATGCTGTCCTGCACACCGCTGTTGTACTGCACCATTATGTGCCTGTTTGTGGCCTGCCTGTTAGCTTGCACAATTCTTTCCATTCTCCCTTGACCTCTCTCATCAACAAGCTGTTTTCGCTCACAGGACTGCTGATGACTGGAGTTCTTTTGTTTGTCGCATAATTTTCGGTAAACCCTAGACACTGTTGTGCGTGAAAATCCCAGGAGGGCGGCCATTTCTGAGATACTGGAACTGGTGCGCCTGGCACCAACGATCATACCACGCTCAAAGTTGCTTATGTCACTTGTTTTGCCCATTCTATAACGTTCAATCGAACAGTAACTGAATACCTCAATGCCTGTATTGTTTCTTTATATAGCAAGCCACAGCCACGTGACTCACTGTCTGTAGGATTGAACCATTTTCGTGAACAGAATGGTGTACCTAATAAACTGGCCACTGAGTGCATGCTTCCATAAAAATAAAAATAAATTAAACAACCGACATGTTCATGAGATTCTCACCTTTCGATGGTGGTGACATATTAGTGTGTAGCCCAAACTGTTCAGACGCTACAGATAGAAGTTGGCAGATCAGCTGTACCGACTTCAGACGAGTCCCGTGACACTTGTGGTCGTAGAACAAAACGGAGAACACCATCATGTTTGTGAGTCTCATCTTTCCATAGAGGGTTCATATTCATTTTTAGACAAAACCGCTTGGATGCTACAGACGTTTTTGTGAGAAGACTGATTTTCGGGATGTCTCCTGGTCTGACAAACACTGCTGTAGCTATGCCACCTTCCATCCATCGACCCTAATCCACTACTAAGGGCAACGGTGACACTATTACCATCAAGTAGTGGACGGGGATAGCTCCCAGGGTCATGTGTTCAATACCAGTGGTAGACACGCTTTTTAAAAATAAAAACAAAAATGTTTATCCCAAACCTTAACCGTTAACTTAACCATTCAGAATTGTTTTTGTTTTAACCCTATCCCAAACCTTAACCGTTAACTTAACCATTCAGAATTGTTTTTGTTTTAACCCTATCCCAAACCTTAACCGTTAACTTAACCATTCAGAATTGTTTTTGTTTTAACCCTATCCCAAACCTTAACCGTTAACTTAACCATTCAGAATTGTTTTTGTTTTAACCCTATCCCAAACCTTAACCGTTAACTTAACCATTCAGAATTGTTTTTGTTTAACCCTATCCCAAACCTTAACCCTAAATGCAGGAGGAGCCGCAGCAGAAGGAGCCGCAGCAGAAGGAGCCGCATAATGGAGGAGCAGCAACAGGAGGAGCAGCCCAAGATGTCCACAACACCTCGAAATTTGACATTTTGAGCAACTTGACATTTTGAGCAGAATCTGAAGTCAAACTGGTCAAACCAGGAGATCTTGCTGTGTGTTTGTGTGTATGTTTGTGTGTGTGTTTGTGTGTGTGTGGTACTGTAGCCACTACAGTGAGGACCAGCAGCCCCAATATATCTCTTGATGGTTCTAACTGGTCCAGATAAGCACACTTAGGTTGCATCCCAAATGGCACCCTATTCCCTATAAAGTACACTACCTTCGATCAGAGCCCATTTGGGTTCTGGTCAAAAGTGGTTTACTATATAGGGAATAAGGTTCCATTTAGGACAGAGTCTTATATACCTTTCCAACCAAGATGTTTTTCACCAACTTTTTGCTGATTTTTCTTTATATTTGAAAGGTATTGCTGGCAACAAAGCCTATACTTTTATATCATGCAACCGACCTAGTCATGATTGCGGTAACGTATTTAAAAGTCTTGCCAACCCCTCAGTATAAAAGTCACCTTACATCTTACTGTCTTTAGCAGGGATTAAATCATGAACATTCTATCATAATGAAAAAGTATAAACATACAAATATGTCAGTCTGCATGACATGGCAGCAGCCTGGTCCAAATAGAAACATTATCTGCTCTATATTTTCTACACCAAAAAAACACATTTATTTAGGATATCTCAATCGAGCAAGCCAGGCAACTAAAAACAACTTTCTCCAGACAATGTTTTGGTTTGTTGCTAACGTTAGCTTGTTAACTATCTAGCTGGCTAGCCAGCTGCCCAGCTCATATAATTACCAGAACATATCTGACAACGTTTTGAGTCTAACTGTAGCCAACTCTTTATTTACTTTAACAGGAAAATTAACACATTAGAAGGTAATTATTTACAAATTATTTACAAGTATGGTGAGCTGCCCACTTACTGCTGTAAATGTGAAGAAATGAAAACAGTTCATTTCTGTCTTCAGAGCTTGCGCTCATGTCAGGTTACCATGACAACATTCGCAACAACAGGGTCAAAGTTGAATGTCTCTTGTTCAGTTGGGCAAGCAATGCCGACAAGAATGTAGTAAAAATGTGGCTGTTTGAAAGGGAACCACATAAACATTGCCCAATTATTTTTTCAGGTAACATAATGCAAATCCTATGCGAATTAGGAAATAGTCTCTAGTTCCCAGAACGGTTCCTTTTAAAGTTACAGGAACGTTTCCTAAATGTTTTTAGAAACGTCCATTGACTATGACAGGACGGTGTGTCTGTGTGTGTTTCTCCTGTAGTGAGTAAGGAGCCTGTGGATAGGGTCCCCTGTCTGACTAGAATAACTACAGATCACATGCTGGGAGAGAACTAAAAGCTGAGTTGTACCAGAGGTCAAACTGTTACTTTACTTTACAATAACCATCTACCTTTCCTTCTCTTTGTCCTCCCTCTCTTTCTCACCCTCTCTCTGCCTGTTCTACGCTACATCTAAAAACTATCCAGAGTTTGTCAGTTTACCTTTCCACCAAGGAGATCTATCTGACGAGAACAGTGGTTGTGTGTGTAGCTCTGTTCGGGGAGGAGGATGATGCAATATTCATATCAGTAAAACCCCAGAGACACGACCGGCTAACTTTAGCACCCGCAAAATGGAACAGAAAAACCATCAATGAAAGTAAAACATGAATCATTCTTTATCTGGACTTCAGTTGGAGGTCATTGTTCTTATCGCTACCCTCAACCTCACCTGTTTCTTTCTACCTCTAGTGTTGTATGACTTCTGATAAAGTAACACTTTAACTTTTTATCCCTCCGCCACAAATGACTTAATGGGTCCGTCTCCAAACATTCCCCGGCAGAAGATGCCATCTCAGCTTCTCTAGTTGAAGAGCTGGACCGTCTTTTCTGTTAGCCTTTATTCTTATTGAATAATTCAGCGTTGGGTCTATATATAGGGGCTGGACAGAGAGAGCTGTATTTTTAGCTGGCTGCCTGGCTTTATGCTCAGGGTTTATATAAGGCTTTTTATATAAGCAGCTTTAATGGCAGCTAGCTCTGCTTCCTTCTAATTTTTTTAAATGTAGTCTCATCCAGAGCGACTTACGTGACTTAAGTGCCTTGCTCGAGGGTACATAAACAGATTTTTTTACCTCGTTGTCTCAGGGATTTGAACCAGAAATCTTTTGGTTACCTGCCCAACACCTGCCGCCTGATGAGAGAGAGATAGAGGGGCAGGTCACAGCACAGGTCAGATGTCGCTATCACTGGGGGCTACGTAGATACACACACCCAAACTGGCACAAACACCCACACTGGCACAAACACCCACAATGGCATAAAGAGCGTTGGCCCAGTAACCAAAAGGTTGCTGGTTTGAATCCCAGAGCCGACTACAGTAGGTTGAAAATCTGTAGACGTGCCCTTGAGCAAGACCCTTAACCCTAATTGGTCCTGTAAGTCGTTTAGGATAAGAGTGTCTGCTAAATGATGTACATGTATTGGCACACACACAGTTCGGGTTTGATTTGTGGTTGTATAATGAAGAAAGCGGGACAATACTGATTACAACATTTTAGTGCCAGAGGATCAGACTCTCCTCCTCATCCTCTCATCTGGTTCACTTGCAGAGTTAGAAGATGCTCCCCAAATGGCACCATATTCCCTGTTTATAGTTAGTCCACTACTTTTTACCAGGGCCTATAGGGCTCCGGTCAAAAGGAGTGCACTATACAGTATATGTAGTAGCGTGCCATTTGGGACGCAGACAGAGATGGACCCTCTTATTAGTAACTGACAGGCAGGGTTAGAGAGATGGGCCTTCCCCCTGAGGCCAAGGCTTCATTATAAACCAAACCAGATGCACCCTGGATGTGTGGTCTTCCTCTGGATCCCTCCCTGAGAAACTGGTTCTGAGAGCACTATCCTGATTTAATGAAATGTGATGAAGACTAAACAAGTCATCCAGTATGGGCATATCACTATTGAAACACAGGTGGTCTGTACAACTGAAGACTGTGTTAGCCCACTGAACTAAAGCTCACATCTTGTAGGAATTAGCCTGGGAAGCTCATTGGATTCTTCAGATCTCAGGTAAGAACACACCGAACCTCCTTTGCTAGATTAACAGGAACTTGTAGCAACTTGTAGACTGTGAATCTATCGCCATGGTAGAGTAGCCAGCCTGTAGCGCTCTGCAGTTCCTTATCAAGAGGTAATGGTTGATTCGGTGACAACCACAATTACGCCCCGGCACAAAGGGACAGGAGGGTCTCTTTCATAGTAATGACTCTGCCTTAGCAAGCATCCAGGCAGGCAGAACTGTACAACACACACACACACACACACACACACACACACACACACACACACACACACACACACACACACACACACACACACACACACACACACACACTGTGAGGAGAGAGACTGAGCCATAAGTGGTAATGATACAGTAGTTTACTAGCATATTATAACTCTCAGTTCAGTCCTTTACAGAAGCTACTGGGGTCACTCAGATGTACTGTTGTTCTACTGAAGTTAGTGTAGTTACTCTTCTATGGAACTCATAGTGGGACTGAACTCCTGACTGCTATCAGATGATTGAATGGCCAGGTTGTTATGACATCCCATACTGAGCTCTCTATGTGCCTGGTATTGTGCAGGTTGACGTTTATTGTCGTGAGTCTTGTTCTGGAGGCAGAACTGAGCGATTTCCCCTTAGATAGGCCAGCTGCAACGTCAAAATTAGTAATTGTAAAAATTCATGAAAAAATTGGTCTTCATTTCTGGTTAGGGTTAGGCATTAGGGTTAGCAGTGTGGTTAAGGTTAGGGTTAAGATTAGTTTGTGGCTGTGCGAGCTAGTGACCACTTTCTGAGCTGCCTCCAGAACAAGACGCATGACGAAAAACACTAACCTGCATTGTATGTAGGAGGGGAAAATACTGACAGTCATTTCAGGCGGGAGCGATTATTATCAGAACTTGTGGAGGCATGTATTCTAAGTCATGTGTGTGTGTGTGAGACAGGTCATCTGAGTCATAACACCAGCCTTGGTCCACAGCGTGGCATAACAGCAAACCAGTCAAGATGAAACCTGCTGGATGTTTATTTGTCATGTAGATTAAGGTCCTGAAGTCTCACCAAGGCTGCCGCAGTCGGTTCCTATATTTCAGTGTTCAGTAAACAGCACAGACTCACACAGTGTATGTTAGTCTCACTGATCTATGGGCTCAACACATGCAACACTCTCTCTTTCTCTCTTTCTTTCTTTCTTTCTCTCTTTCTTTCTCTCTTTCTTTCTTTCTTTCTTTCTTTCTTTCTTTCTTTCCCTATATCTCTCTCACTCACTCACTCGCTCTCTCTCTCTCCCTCTGTCTCTCTCTCTCTCCATCTCTCTCTCTTTCTCTCTCTCTCTCTTGCTCTCTCTCTCTCTCTTTCTTTCTCTCTCCCTCTGTCTCTCTCTCTGTCTCTCTCTCTTCATCTCTCTCTGTCAGAGACCTTGCAGGGTGTAGAGCAGGTTAATACATGTCAGTAAGGTAGACTTTGTATCGATCTCACAGACATCAATCAGGCTGCAGAACTGGATTGTGATTAATGTCAACTCAAGGACCACAGAGTGTGTGTGTGTGTGTGTCTGTGTGTGTATCTGTGCGTGTTATGGCAGAGTATTTACACCCAGCTGTGATCTAATGACATTAGATCAGTAATCCACTGTAGTAATTCTTCCTGTAGTTTTAGACTGTCATGTCCGTTAATAAAACACAGTACAGAAAACCCTAAGACACAATCATATATCCAGTATAATAACATGTAGCCAGAATAATAACATATACCCAGTATAATAACATATACCCAGTAGAATAACATGTACCCAGTACATTAACGTATACCCAGTATAATAACATATACCCAGTAGAATAACATATACCCAGTATAATAACATATAGCCTGTAGAATAACATATACCCAGTATAATAACATATACCCAGTAGAATAACATATACCCAGTAGAATAACATATAGCCAGTATAATAACATATACCCAGTATAATAACATATAGCCAGTATAACAACATATAGCCAGTATAACAACATATACCCAGTAAAATAACATACACCCAGTAGAATAACATATACCCAGTATAATAACATATAGCCAGTATAATAACATATACCCAGTATAATAACATATAGCCAGTATAACAACATATACCCAGTAAAATAACATACACCCAGTAGAATAACATATACCCAGTATAATAACATATAGCCTGTAGAATAACATATACCCAGTATATTAACATATAGCCAGTATAACAACATATACCCAGTAAAATAACATACACCCAGTAGAATAACATATACCCAGTAAAACAACATACACCCAGTAGAATAACATATACCCAGTATAATAACATATACCCAGTATAATAACATATACCCAGTATGATGACATATACCCAGTATGATAACATATACCCAGTAGAGTAACATATACCCAGTATAATAACATATACACAGTAGAATAACATATACCCAGTATAGTAACATATACCCAGTATAGTAACATATAGCCAGTTTAATAACATATAGGGAGTATAATAACATATAGCCAGTAGAATAACATACACCTAGTATAGTAACATATACCCAGTATAGTAACATATACCCAGTATAATAACATATACCCAGTAGAATAACATATACCCAGTATAGTAACAAATACCCAGTAGAATAACATATAGCCAGTAGAATAACATATACACAGTATAGTAACATATAGCCAGTATAATAATATATACCCAGTATAATAACATATACCCAGTATAGTAACATATAACCAGTATAATAACATATACCCAGTATAATAACATATAGCCAGTAGAATAACATATAGCCAGTATAATAACATGTAGCCAGTATAGTAACATATACCCAGTATAATAACATATAGCCAGTATAATTTTTTAAATTTTTTAATTTTTTTAATTTCACCTTTATTTCACTAGGTAGGCAAGTTGAGAACAAGTTCTCATTTAAAATTGCGACTTGGCCAAGATAAAGCAAAGCAGTTCGACACATACAACAACACAGAGTTACACATGGAGTAAAACAAACACAGTCAATAATACAGTAGAAAAATAAGTCTATATAGAATGTGAGCAGATGAGGTGAGATAAGGGAGGTAAAGGCAAAAATAAGCCATGGTGGCGAAGTAAATACAATATAGCAAGTAAAACACTGGAATGGTAGATTTGCAGTGGAAGAAAGTGCAAAGTAGAAATATAAATAATGGGGTGCAAATGAGCAAAATAAATAAATAAATACAGTAGGGGAAGAGGTAGTTGTTTGGGCTAAATTATAGATGGGCTATGTACAGGTGCAGTAATCTGTGAGCTGCTCTGACAGCTGGTGCTTAAAGCTAGTGAGGGAGATAAGTGTTTCCAGTTTCAGAGATTTTTGTAGGTCGTTTCAGTCACTGGCAGCAGAGAACTGGAAGGAGAGGCGGCCGAAGGAGGAATTGGCTTTGGAGGGTGACCAGAGAGATTATACCTGCTGGAGCGCGTGCTACCGGTGGGTGCTGCTATGGTGACCAGCGAGCTGAGATAAGGGGGGACTTTACCTAGCAGGGTCTTGTAGATGACCCGGAGCCAGTGGGTTTGGCGACGAGTATGAAGCGAGGGCCAGCCAACGAGAGCGTACAGGTCGCAGTGGTGGGTAGTATATGGGGCTTTGGTGACAAAACGGATGGCACTGTGATAGACTGCATCCAATTTATTGAGTAGGGTATTGGAGGCTATTTTGTAAATGACATCGCCGAAGTCGAGGATCGGGAGGATGGTCAGTTTTACAAGGGTATGTTTGGCAGCATGAGTGAAGGATGATTTGTTGTGAAATAGGAAGCCAATTCTAGATTTAACTTTGGATTGGAGATGCTTGATGTGAGTCTGGAAGGAGAGTTTACAGTCTAACCAGACACCTAGGTATTTGTAGTTGTCAAGTCAGAACCGTCCAGAGTAGTGAGTCTGGATGGGCGGGCAGGTGCAGGCAGCGATCGGTTGAAGAGCATGCATTTAGTTTTACTTGTATTTAAGAGCAGTTGGAGGCCACGGAAGGAGAGTTGTATGGCATTGAAGCTCGTCTGGAGGGTTGTTAACACAGTGTCCAAAGAAGGGCCAGAAGTATACAGAATGGTGTCGTCTGCGTAGAGGTGGATCAGAGACTCACCAGCAGCAAGAGCGATATCATTAATGTATACAGAGAAGAGAGTCGGCCCAAGAATTGAACCCTGTGGCACCCCCATAGAGACTGTCAGAGGTCCGGACAACAGGCCCTCCGATTTGACACATTGAATTCTATCAGAGAAGTAGTTGGTGAACCAGGCGAGGCAATCAATTGAGAAACCAAGGCTATTGAGTCTGCCGATGAGGATGTGGTGATTGACAGAGTCGAAAACCAGATTGCATAGCGGAGAATGCGCGGTGGGATTCAAAATGGTCGGTATTTTTTTTGTTGGCTTGGCTTTCGAAGACCTTAGAAAGGCAGGGTAGGATAGATATAGGTCTGTAGCAGTTTGGGTCAAGAGTGTCCCCTTCTTTGAAGAGGGGGATGACAGCAGCTGCTTTCCAATCTTTTGGAATCTCAGACGACACGAAAGAGAGTTTGAACAGGCTAGTAATAGGGGTTGCAACAATTTCGGCAGATAATTTTAGAAAGTAAAGGTCCAGATTGTCTTGCCCGGCTGATTTGTAGGGGTCCAGATTTTGCAGCTCTTTCAGAACATCAGCTGACTGGATTTGGGAGATGGAGAAATGGAGAAGGTTTGTGCGAGTAGCTGTGGGGGGTGCGGGGCTGTTGACTGCGGTAGGGGTAGCCAGGTGGAAAGCATGGCCAGCCATAGAAAAATGCTTATTGAAATTCTCAATTATAGTGGATTTATCGGAGGTGACAGAGTTTCATATCCTCAGTGCAGTGGGCAGCTGGGAAGAGGTGTTCTTATTCTCCATGAACTTTACAGTGTCCCAGAACTTTTTTGAGTTTGTGTTGCAGGAAGCAAATTTCTGCTTGAAAAAGCTAGCCTTGGCTTTTCTAACTGCCTGTGTATATTGGTTTCTAACTTCCCTGAAAAGTTGCATATCACGGGGGCTGTTCGATGCTAATGCAGAACGCCACAGGATGTTTTTGTGTTGGTTAAGGGCAGTCAGGTCTGGAGAGAACCAAGGGCTATATTTGTTCCTGGTTCTACATTTCTTGAATGGGGCATGCTTATTTAAGATGGTGAGGAAGGCATTTAAAAAAATTATCAGGCATCCTCTACTGGCGGGATGAGGTCAATATCCTTCCAGGATACCCGGGCCAGGTCGATTAGAAAGGCCTGCTCGCTGAAGTGTTTCTGGGAGCGTTTGACAGTGATGAGTAGAGGTCGTTTGACCGCTGACCAATTACGGATGCAGGCAATGAGGCAGTGATCGCTGAGATCTTGGTTGAAAACAGCAAAGGTGTATTTAGAGGGCAAGCTCGTTAGGATGATATCTATGAGGGTGCCCATGTTTACGGCTTTAGGGTGGTACCTGGTAGGTTCATTGATAATTTGTGTGAGATTGAGGGCATCAAGCTTAGATTGTAGGATGGCTGGGGTGTTAAGCATGTCCCAGTTTAGGTCACCTAGCAGCACGAGCTCTGAAGATAGATGGGGGGCAATCAGTTCACATATGGTGTCCAGAGCACAGCTGGGGGCAGAGGGTGGTCTATAGCAGGCGGCAATGGTGAGAGACTTGTTTTTAGAGAGGCGGATTTTTAAAAGTAGAAGTTCAAATTGTTTGGGTACAGACCTGGATAGTAGGACAGAACTCTACAGGCTATCTCTGCAGTAGATTAAAACCACACCCCCTTTGGCCGTTCCATCTTGTCTGAAAATGTTGTAGTTAGGGATGGAGATTTCAGAGTTTTTGATGTTCTTCCTAAGCCAGGATTCAGACACGGCTAGGACATCCGGGTTGGCAGAGTGTGCTAAAGTAGTGAATAAAACAAACTTAGGGAGGAGGCTTCTAATGTTAACATGCATGAAACCAAGGCTATTACGGTTACAGAAGTCATCAAAAGAGAGTGCCTGGGGAATAGGAGTGGAGCTAGGCACTGCAGGGCCTGGATTCACCTCTACATTGCCAGAGGAACAGAGGAGGAGTAGGATAAGGGTACGGCTAAAAGCTATGAGAATTGGTCGTCTAGTACGTCCGGAACAGAGAGTAAAAGGAGCAGGTTTCTGGGGGCGATAAAATAGCTTCAAGGTATAATGTACAGACAAAGGTATGGTAGGATTTGAATACAGTGGAGGTAAACTTAGACATTGAGTGATGATGAGAGAGATATTGTCTCTAGAAACATCATTGAAACCAGGTGATGTCATCGCATGTGGGGGTGGTGGAACTGAAAGGTTGGATAAGGTATAATGAGCAGGGCTAGAGGCTCTACAGTGAAATAAGCCAATAAACACTAACCAGAACAGCAATGGACAAGGCATATTGACATTAAGGAGAGGCATGCTTAGCCGAGTGATCATAAGGGTCCAGTGAGTAGTGACGATTGGTTGGGGTCACAGTGATTCAGAGAGCTAGCCGGGCCATGGGTAGCAAGCTGGCAGAAGATGGACTGTTTTTAGCCACCTCATGCGTTTCTGTCGGAAGATTAGTGGGGTTCCGTGTGGTAGAGGGGACCAATCCAATTGGCAAAATAGTTATAGTTATAGTGGCCCAAGAAAATTGTCCGATAGACCTATTCTGATAGCAGCCGATAAGACAGCTAACGATTAGCGGGCCGCAGATGGGCGTACAGGTTACGTCGCGACGGAGGGGCCAGTTGGATAACTCCTCTCGGGCAGATAACATCGGTAGTCCAGTCGTGAAGGCCCGGTGGGGCTCCGCATCGGCAGTAAAACGGGTCCGGATAGATGATTGTAGCCCAGGAGTGGCTGATGGAACTCTTCAGCTGGCTAGCTCCAGAATAATTTATGTTTGCTCCGGGACCGACGTTAGCCAATAGACACTTGGATAGCAGTTAGCTAGCTGCAAGATCCAGGTGTAAATGTCCAGAGCTTGCGGTAAAAATCCTGGGATATGGAGAGAAAATAGGTCCGGTATGCTCTGGTCTGAGTTGCGTTGTACAAAACTGGCGATAGCTTTTCGAGCTAAAGGATAGCTGATGACCACCAACCGTGGTTAGCTGAATACTAACTTCTGGCAAACTTCAGGCTAGCTTCTGTTGAGGATTTCAGATTTGAGGTAAATAATACTTTAAAAAAAATACAAAAATTGGTGAGGCATATAGCCAGTAGAATAACATACACCTAGTATAGTAACATATACCCAGTATAGTAACATATACCCAGTATAATAACATATACCCAGTAGAATAACATATACCTGTCACGTCCTGACCAGTAAAGGGGTTATTTGTCATTGTAGTTTGGTCAGGACGTGGCAGGGGGTGTTTGTTTTATGTGGTTCGGGGTTTGTTGGGCTATGTGCTTATGTAAGAGGGGTGTTTGTTTTATGTGTTCCGGGGTTTTTTGGTCTATGTTCTATGTAAGTGTATTTCTATGTTAGTTCTAGTCTTTCTATTTTTATGTTTAGTTAATGGGGTTGACCTTCAATTGGAAGCAGCTGCTCCTCGTTGCTTCTGATTGAAGGTCCTATGTATAGGGATGTTTTTACATTTTTACATTTTACATTTTAGTCATTTAGCAGACGCTCTTATCCAGAGCGACTTACAATAGTGAATACATACATTTCATTTCCATTTCATGCATTTTTTATTTTTTATTTTTTTGTACTGTACTTTTTGTAATGGGATTTGTGGGTAGTTGTCTCCTGTTTTGTGTCTGTGCACCTGACAGGACTGTTTAGTGTTGATCGTTGTTTTGTATACGTGATTTGTTTGTTTTTCCTTCTTTTGATTTAATAAAGAAGATGAGTATACACGTTCCCTCTGCTCCTTGGTCTAATCCTTACGACGCCGTGACAATAGCCAGTATAGTAACATACACCCAGTGTAGTAACATATACCCAGTATAATAACAAATACCCAGTATAATAACATATAGCCAGTAGAATAACATACGCCCAGTATAGTAACATATACCCAGTATAATAACATATAGCTAGTATAATAACATGTTCCCAGCATAAAAACATATACCCAGTATAGTAACATATACCCAGTATAGTAACATATACCTAGTATGATAACATATACCCAGTAGAATAACATATAGCCAGTAGAATAACAAATACCCAGTATAATAACATATAGCCTGTTTGATAACATATAGCCAGTATAATAACATATAGCCTGTATGATAACATATACAGAGTATAGTAACATATAGCCAGTATAATAACATATACCCAGTAGAGTAACATATAGCCAGTATAATAACATATACCCAGTATAATAACATATAGCCTGTATAATAACATATTCCCAGTAGAATAACATATAGCCAGTAGAATAACATATACCCGGTAGAATAACATACCCCCATTATGATAACATATACCCAGTAGATTAACGTCTACCCAGTAGAATAACATATACCCATTATGATAACATATACCCAGCAGATTAACGTATACCCGGTAGAATAACAAATACCCAGTAGAATAACATATAGCCGGTAGAATAACATATGCCGGGTAGAATAACATATGCCGGGGAGAATAACATATACCCAGTAGATTAATGCATACCCAGTAGAATAACAAATACCCAGTAGAATAACAAATACCCAGTAGAATAACAAATACCCAGTAGAATAACATATACCGAGTAGAATAACATATAGCCAGTATAATAACATATAGCCAGTATAGTAACATATACCCAGTAGAATAACATATAGCCAGTAGAATAAAATATACCCAGTATAATAACATATAGATAGTAGAATAACATATACCCAGTATAATAACATATACCCAGTAGAATAACATATAGCCAGTAGAATAACATATAGCCAGTAGGATAACATATACCCAGTATGATAACATATACCCAGTAGAATAACATATACCCGGTAGAATAACATATAGCCAGGATAATAACATATATCCAGTATAATAACATATAGCCAGTATAATAACATATAGCCAGTAGAATAACATATACCCAGTAGAATAACATATAGCCAGTATAATAATAATATATAGCCAGTATAATTACATATAGCCAGTAGAATAACATATAGCCAATAGAATAACATATAGCCAGTAGAATAACATATAGCCAGTAGAATAACATATACCCAGTAGAATAACATATAGCCAGTATAATAATAATATATAGCCAGTATAATTACATATAGCCAGTAGAATAACATATAGCCAATAGAATAACATATAGCCAGGATAATAACATATAGCCAGTATAATAAAATATAGCCAGTACAATAACATGTAGCCAGTATAATAACATGTAGCTAGTATAATAACATGTAGCCAGTAAAATAACATATATTGTCACATTCTTCTTCGTCAGACGATAAAGAGAAATCATTGTCAGACCAATACGCAGCGGGATCGTATGTACTCATCTTCTTTATTAAAGAAAAGAAGGGAAACCAAAATAAACACGTACACAAAAAGACACAACGACAAATAACAGTCTGGTAAGGCACAAGGCTATACACAGAACAATCTCCCACAAAACACAAACAAAACACATACCTATATATAGGACTCTCAATCAAAGGCAACTACAAACACCTGCCTCCGATTGAAAGTCCAACACCCAATTACCTAACATAGAAATACTAAACTAGAGAGAACATAGAAATACAAAAAACAAGAACGTAACCCAAAACCCAGAAATAATAAATCAAACACCCTTCTAAGCAAACCACCATAACCACATAACCACCATAACCACCGAACCACATAAAACAAATACCCTCTGCCACGTCCTGACCAAACTACAATACAAATAACTCCTATTACTGGTCAGGACATGACATATATGCAGTAGAATAACATATAGCCAGTAGAATAACATATAGGCAGTATAATAACATATACCCAGTATAATAACATATAGCCAGTATGATAACATATAGACAGTACAATAACATATAGCCAGTATAATAACATATAGCCAGTATAATAACATATAGCCAGTATGATAACATATAGCCAGTATAATAACATATACCCAGTATAATAACATATAGCCAGTACAATAACATATAGCCAGTATAATAACATATGGCCAGTATGATAACATATAGCCAGTATAATAACATATAGCCAGTATAATAACATATAGCCAGTATAATAACATATAGCCAGTATAATAACATATAGCCAGTATAATAACATGTAGCCAGTATAATAACATGTAACCAGTATAATAATATATAGCCAGTATAATAACATTTAGCCAGTATAATAACATATACAGTTGAAGTCAGAAGTTTACATACACATGGTTTGGACTCTATAAAACTTGTTTTTCAACCACTCCACAAATTTCCTGTTTACAAACTATAGTTTTCGCAAGTCAGTTAAGACATCTACTTTGTGCATGACACAAGTAATTTTTCCAACAGTTGTTTACAGACAGATTATTTCACTTACAATTCACTGTATCACAATTCCAGTGGGTCAGACGTTTACATGCATTAAGTTGACTGTGCCTTGAAACAGCTAGGAAAATTCCAGAAAATGATGTCATGGCTTTAGAAGCTTCTGATAGGCTAATTTGTCACGACTCCTGCCGAGTGTGACTCCTCTCCCTGTTCGGGTGGCGCTCGGCGGTCGTCGTCACCGGCCTACTAGCTGCCACCGATCCCTTTTTCCTTTTCTGTTGGTTTTGTCTTTATTGGTTTCACCTGTGTCTCATTAGTGTTTAGTTAGGTATTTAAGCCCGTTTCCCCACCTGTTCTGTGTGTGGGCTTATTTCTGTTGTTCACTGTGTTTCGTGTAGTGGTACGTGTTTTTGGATCTTGTGTTTTTGGATTACACCCTGTTGTTGTTTCTTGGGTGTATATTATTTTGACGGTGCATTTCATTAAAGCCCGATAGCAAACACTTCTGTTTCCTGCGCCTGACTCCACACCCACTACAGTAAGCGTCACATAATTGACATCATTTAATCAATTGGAGGTGTACCTGTGGATGTATTTCAAGGCCTACCTTCAAACTCAGTGCCTCTTTGCTTGACATCATGGGAAAATCAAAATAAATCAGCCAGGACCTCAGAAAAAAATGGTAGACCTCCAAAAGTCTGGTTAATCCTTGGGAGCAATTTCCAAATGCCTGAAGGTATCACGTTCATCTGTAAAAACAATAGTACGCAAGTATAAACACCGTGGGACCACGCAGACGTCATACCGCTCAGGAAGGAGACGAGTTCTGTTGATGAACGTACTTTGGTGCAAAAAGTGCAAATCAATCCCAGAACAACCGCAAAGGACCTTGTGAAGATGCTGGAGGAAACAGGTACAAAATGATCTATATCCACAGTAAAACAAGTCCTATATCGACATAACCTGAAAGGCCGCTCAGCAAGGAAGAAACCACTGCTCCAAAACCGCCATAAAAAAGCCAGACTACGGTTTGAAACTGCACATGGGACAAAGATCGATAATTTTTGGAGAAATGTCCTCTGATATGATGAAAAGAAAATTGAACTGTTTGGCCATAATGACCATCGTTATGTTTGGAAGAAAAAAGGGGAAGCTTGCAAGCCGAAGAACACCATCCCAACCGTGAAGCACGGGGGTGGCAGGATCATGTTGTGGGGGTGCTTTGCTGCAGGAGGGACTGGTGCACTTCGCAAAATAGATGCCATCATGTGGAAGGAAAATTATATGGATATATTGAAGCAACATCTCAAGACATCAGTCAGGAAGTTATAGCTTGGTCACAAATGGGTCTTCCAATTGGACAATGACTGCAAGCATACTTCCAAAGTTGTGGCAAAATGGCTTTAAGGACATCCTATAGGAAATTTGTGCGCAGAATTGAAACAGCATGTGCGAGCAACAAGGCCTACAAACCTGACTCAGTTACACCAGCTCTGTCAGGAGGAGTGGGCTAAAATTCACCCAACTTATTGTGGGAAGCATGTGGAAGGCTACCGGAAATGTTTGACCCAATTTAAACAATTTAAAGGCAATGCTACCAAATACTAATTGAGTGTATGTAAACTTCTGACCCACTGGGAATGTGATGAAAGAAATAAAAGCTGAAATAAATCCTTCTCTCTACTATTATTCTGACATTTCACATTCTTAAAATAAAGTGGTAATCCTAACTGACCTAAGACATGGAATTTTTACAAGGATTAAATGTCAGGAATTGTGAAAAACTGAGTTTAAATGTATTTGGCTAAGGTGTATGTAAACTTCCGACTTCAACTGTAGCCAGTAAAATAACATATAGCCAGTAGAATAACATATAGCCAGTAGAATAACATATAGGCAGTAGAATAACATATAGCCAGGATAATAACATATAGCCAGTATAATAACATAAATCCAGTATAATAACATGTAGCCAGTATAGTAACATATAGCCAGTATAATAACACATAGCCAGTAGAATAACATATAGCCAGTATAATAACATATAGCCAGTATAATAACATATAGCCAGTATAATAACATATAGCCAGTATTATAACATGTAGCCAGTATAGTAACATATAGCCAGTATAATAACACATAGCCAGTAGAATAACATATAGCCAGTAGAATAACATATAGCCAGTATAATAACATATAGCCAGTATAATAACATATAGCCAGTATAATTACATATAGCCAGTATAATAACATATAGCCAGTATTATAACATGTAGCCAGTATAGTAACATATAGACAGTATTATAACATATAGCCAGTAGAATAACATATAGCTGGTAGAATGACATAGAGGCACATCAAACATAAATACTGGGTGATTTTACAGGCAAGTCCTAGTGAGTGCAGAAGCCATAACCTCCAGCTACATTCCAGTCAGGGAAGGGAAGGCTAACTGAACTCTACGGCTGTGACAGTAACACAGAAGGGTGGCTCTGATCCCACATTTCTCCTAATCAAATGAGCCTTTCTCGGACACCCTCGCCCTCTCTTTCTCTGTCTCCCTTGCCCTCTCTTTCTCGCTCTATCGTGCTCTCTCTCCTTTCTCTCTCTCGCTCCTGTTCCCTCTATTGGTTTGCACACTTTCTTTCTCTCTCTCTGTTGGCCTTTCACTCTAATTTTTATGTAAAACCAAAAACGAGCTTTTAGAGTTCTTCTGTGGGTTTTCAGTAAGTTGTGGTTTGTGTGTGTGTATTTATGTGAGAGTGTGTGTCTCTCTGTGTGTGGCAATGGTATTATGTGTGTAAATGGTGGTGTGTGTATTTGATAGCGTGTGTGTGTATAGTTGGCAGTGTGTAATAATGAGTCTTGCCACGGTGGCAGAGAGAAGGCCCATTCCCTGATCACATGTGACAGACTGACTAGGCTCTTCATGGAACTACTAATGGAACTACTGTCCTAGCTAATTGGGTTATGTGTGTGTGTGTTTGAGGGATCTGACCTAGGACTACTGATGCAGTGTGCCTGTGTATGTTTCCTCGTTTCTTCTATCTGTGTTAAGGCAAAGTGTAATAATCCACTCACAGAGACATTTCACCACTTTGGAATGCATTACTCTGACGTTGCAATGTGGGTTTACACCTTGCATTGCTCTTGCAATAAAGTTACCATCCAGAAGTCTTTCTCTATCTAGCTAGTTGATATTGCTGTATTCCTGATGATATTTATCTATCTAGCTAGTTGATATTGCTGTATTCCTGATGATATTTATCTATCTAGCTAGTTGATATTGCTGTATTCCTGATGATATTTATCTATCTAGCTAGTTGATATTGCTGTATTCCTGATGATATTTCTCTATCTAGCTAGTTGATATTGCTGTATTCCTGATGATATTTCTCTATCTAGCTAGTTGATATTGCTGTATTCCTGATGATATTTATCTATCTAGCTAGTTGATATTGCTGTATTCCTGATGATATTTCTCTATCTAGCTAGTTGATATTGCTGTATTCCTGATGATATTTATCTATCTAGCTAGTTGATATTGCTGTATTCCTGATGATATTTATCTATCTAGCTAGTTGATATTGCTGTATTCCTGATGATATTTCTCTATCTAGCTAGTTGATATTGCTGTATTCCTGATGATATTTCTCTATCTAGCTAGTTGATATTGCTGTATTCCTGATGATATTTATCTATCTAGCTAGTTGATATTGCTGTATTCCTGATGATATTTATCTATCTAGCTAGTTGATATTGCTGTATTCCTGATGATATTTATCTATCTAGCTAGTTGATATTGCTGTATTCCTGATGATATTTATCTATCTAGCTAGTTGATATTGCTGTATTCCTGATGATATTTATCTATCTAGCTAGTTGATATTGCTGTATTCCTGATGATATTTCTCTATCTAGCTAGTTGATATTGCTGTATTCCTGATGATATTTCTCTATCTAGCTAGTTGATATTGATGTATTCCTGATGATATTTCTCTATCTAGCTAGTTGATATTGCTGTATTCCTGATGATATTTCTCTATCTAGCTAGTTGATATTGCTGTATTCCTGATGATATTTCTCTATCTAGCTAGTTGATATTGCTGTATTCCTGATGATATTTCTCTATTTCTCTATCTAGCTAGTTGATATTGCTGTATTCCTGATGATATTTATCTATCTAGCTAGTTGATATTGCTGTATTCCTGATGATATTTCTCTATCTAGCTAGTTGATATTGCTGTATTCCTGATGATATTTCTCTATTTCTCTATCTAGCTAGTTGATATTGCTGTATTCCTGATGATATTTATCTATCTAGCTAGTTGATATTGCTGTATTCCTGATGATATTTCTCTATCTAGCTAGTTGATATTGCTGTATTCCTGATGATATTTATCTATCTAGCTAGTTGATATTGCTGTATTCCTGATGATATTTATCTATCTAGCTAGTTGATATTGCTGTATTCCTGATGATATTTATCTATCTAGCTAGTTGATATTGCTGTATTCCTGATGATATTTCTCTATCTAGCTAGTTGATATTGCTGTATTCCTGATGATATTTATCTATCTAGCTAGTTGATATTGCTGTATTCCTGATGATATTTATCTATCTAGCTAGTTGATATTGCTGTATTCCTGATGATATTTATCTATCTAGCTAGTTGATATTGCTGTATTCCTGATGATATTTCTCTATCTAGCTAGTTGATATTGCTGTATTCCTGATGATATTTCTCTATCTAGCTAGTTGATATTGCTGTATTCCTGATGATATTTATCTATCTAGCTAGTTGATATTGCTGTATTCCTGATGATATTTATCTATCTAGCTAGTTGATATTGCTGTATTCCTGATGATATTTATCTATCTAGCTAGTTGATATTGCTGTATTCCTGATGATATTTATCTATCTAGCTAGTTGATATTGCTGTATTCCTGATGATATTTATCTATCTAGCTAGTTGATATTGCTGTATTCCTGATGATATTTATCTATCTAGCTAGTTGATATTGCTGTATTCCTGATGATATTTATCTATCTAGCTAGTTGATATTGCTGTATTCCTGATGATATTTATCTATCTAGCTAGTTGATATTGCTGTATTCCTGATGATATTTATCTATCTAGCTAGTTGATATTGCTGTATTCCTGATGATATTTATCTATCTAGCTAGTTGATATTGCTGTATTCCTGATGATATTTATCTATCTAGCTAGTTGATATTGCTGTATTCCTGATGATATTTATCTATCTAGCTAGTTGATATTGCTGTATTCCTGATGATATTTATCTATCTAGCTAGTTGATATTGCTGTATTCCTGATGATATTTATCTATCTAGCTAGTTGATATTGCTGTATTCCTGATGATATTTATCTATCTAGCTAGTTGATATTGCTGTATTCCTGATGATATTTATCTATCTAGCTAGTTGATATTGCTGTATTCCTGATGATATTTATCTATCTAGCTAGTTGATATTGCTGTATTCCTGATGATATTTATCTATCTATCTATTTTATATTGTTGTATTCCTGATGATATTTATCTATCTAGCTAGTTGATATTACTGTATTCCTGATGATATTTCTCTATTTCTCTATCTATCTATTTTATATTGTTGTATTCCTGATGATATTTCTCTATCTAGCTAGTTGATATTACTGTATTTGTCACAAATCCCACCGAAGGTGGCTCCCCTGCCTGTTCGGGCGGCGCACGGCGGTCGTCTTCGCCGGCCTACTAGCCACCGCTGATCCCTTTTTCCTTTTCCCTACCTCATCTCCAGCTCTTCTCCCCCCCCCTCCCCCACCTACTACCCCTCCTCCGGCGTCCGGATCCGGGGCCCTACGCCTGGCTCTCCCCAGGGAGTACGATGGAGCGGCGGCTGGGTGCCAGGGGTTCCTGCTACAGCTGGAGTTGTACCTGGCTACCGTTCGTCCGACTCCCTCGGGAGAGGAGAGCGTGAGCGTCCTCGTCTCCTGCTTTACGGGTCGAGCCCTGGAGTGGGCCAACGCAGTGTCGTATGGCCCAGACTCGGCGAGGGAGACATTAAACCCCTGGCCCTCCGCCTGCCCTGCCGGAAGCTGGGGCCGCAATGTGTAGGGCCGTTTAAAGTCCTGAGGAGGATAAACGAGGTGTGTTACCGGTTACAACTTCCTTCTTACTACCGTATTAACCCCTCGTTTCATGTGTCTCTCCTCAGGCCGGTGGTGGCTGGTCCCCTGCAGGAAGGTGAGGTGCCGGAGGTCCCTCCACCCCCTCTGGACATTAGGGGGTCCCCGGCGTATACTATACGCGCCATTCTGGACTCCAGACGCCGGGTGGGGGGCCCACAGTACCTCGTGGACTGGGAGGGGTACGGCCCGGAGGAGAGGTGCTGGGTACTGGTGAAGGACATTTTGGACCCCTCACTTCTGAGGGACTTCCACCGCCTTCATAGGGATCACCCTGCGCCTCGTCCTCCGGGTCTCCCTCGAGGCCGGGGGGTACTGTTTCTTGATTTGTGTTTCTTTAATCCTGTTTAGCCCGCCCAGGTTTGTGCGGGATTATTTCACTGTCGTGTTATTTTGGACGTGCTGGCTGGCGCCTTATTTCTCTCTCCGGACTGATTGCCCTGTGTTTTGGGTTGGTCATTTATTTTACATGCCCTTCTGTTTTGGCGTGACCAGTTTGTGCCGGAGTAAATAAAGACGTTGTACTTTACCTCTGCTCTCTGCGGCTGACTCCAACCACCACTCCTAGTATCCCGTGACAGTATTCCTGATGATATTTCTCTATCTAGCTAGTTGATATTCCGTGAACCTAATAGGCCTTCCTGGGGGCACTGTGAACTCCTGGGAGAAACTCCAGCACCTCTCTCAAGTCCATTTCAACAGTTCTAGACATAAACCATTGTGCGTCCCAAATGGCACCCTATTCCATATATAGGTCACTACTACACCATGCAGGGGCCTGCTCAAAACTATTGCACTATATAGGGGATACGGTGCCATTTGGGAAGCAGACCATCTCTATACCTACAGAGGGGACATAAAGAGCCTGGTCACATGACAGGGGTGGCCAACCGTTCCCAGGCTAATGAAGGGATTAAACGTACTTTTAGACGGAATACAAAACCCCCCGGAAACCCCCAGACCTTCAGCTGCTGGGGAGATAAGTAGGATGGAAGTGTGGGCAGAGATAAATGAGAATCTGTTGGCTGGAGCTAGTAGGAGAAAATAGGCCAGAGACAGAGACATGCCTAGAGATTCAGAGAGACTCAGAGAGAGAGGGAGTCTGTCTGTGTGATCCTATCCTCTTTACAGCTCAAAGTTCTAGCTTCTCCCTGCAGAGCTATAGATACAGATTTAACTCAACTAGGTTTGAGATTTAGAGTTTGAATGGGCGCTGTTTTGGCAAAGAGAGTTCTGAGGTAATTAGGCTACATCCCACTGAGAATGCAAATCAGAATGTTATTGTCATGGAAAGCTCATTTCCAACAGTTTGCCAAACACTGTACAGTAGTCTAGTACTCCTCTAGCCTAGCACTGCTATGTTGTGTGATCTAAGAAGAAAGCTAATGTGCTAGCAGGCTAACAGGCTAGCGGTGATGTTGCTAGCAAGGTACTAGTCATTTTGCTAGCAGTAGGTAGAGTCTGTGTATGAGGTCTGAGTGGAGGCTAATGTGCTAGCAGGCTAGCGGCTGTGATACTAGCAACAGGGAGTTTTTTTCAGTCTTTTAGAAGCAGAGTTCTGTGAAAGATGAGGAAGATGTCGACCCGGGTACTCACCCCTCTCACCTTCGACGCAGACTGATGCTCTCACACGACCTGGAAGGAAATGAACAACAACTATTTAGCTACAGGGATGTTTCTATAACAACGGTTAGCTACACAACCACCATGGGTGTTTCTATAACAACAGGCTGTTTTTCTAAAAGGCTTAAGGGCACGACTCTGTCCTTTCACATTGCTCCACGGCAGCCAGTTTGAAAAGAAACAAAGTTATGTTCTTTAAGTTATATTATTCAGCTTGTGATAGCTGCAATGTTTCAACACTACATATATTTGTCAGGTTCACGGTTCTCTCTCTGAATGGACAGTGTGAAAAGAGATGTCATGAAAAATCACAAACTTTGAAAGATTTCCCTTCCATTTTAACCCTTGATTTATCCATTTGATTGATCCATTTGAAAACCAAGACAATGTTCTTTTCTATTAAGACCAGGAGTCCTGAGGCCTCAGAGTATAGACTCAGTAATGGTCCATCAGTCTTTGTGGGACCTGTTCGCTTCTATTCAGCCTGGCTGGGAACAGCTTTCATCACTCTACACTGGGAAATAGGAGCTGAGGGACCCTCAATCTACCCCCCTTTCTCCTCAAACTTCAGCTTTCTCAACTAGACCCCCCAACCCCTTCTACCCCATCAACTCTCAACCTCTACTAACCCCTCTACCCCCCCCCCCCCCTTCAATCCTAAACCTACCCCCTAACCCTTAAGGCGTCCACATGCTTCCCAGCCCAAACAGTTCGGAAGAGTCGTGCATATATTATGACGACATTTTGTGACATTTTTTGTTTGTTTTGGACTTAGGCAAGCATCTTAGTTAAATGTAAAATTGCGAGACTAAGATTTCCCTCGCAAAAACATCACAATTAATGACTGATTTCCTGAGTTATCTTACATTAATTCTGACTGTTTTGAGGAAGTGGCTACGGCGTCTCAAAATTGACAAACAGTACTTACTATTGCCACTTTTTTCTCATTTTTCAAACAAAGGTCTTTCAAGGGAGTAAGCAAGCACAATCGTTCGGTTGGCCTAGTCAACTTCGGCTAGCTGCCAGCCAAACTGAAGCATGCTGACGCCTTTAGCCCCCTCCATCCCCTGTTGTATTGGAGGCTGGAGGCCAGTCAGTGGTAGGTCAATAAGAGGCCTGTAGATCTGAGGAGCGACAAGCGGTTTGTTTGGTGAGGGATCTGACAGGCTTTAGAACTTCCCTCAGACCAGTGTTACTGCTGGCTGGAGCAATAACTAACACAGACTATGTCAACATTCAATGGTACACTATTACATATATAGCCTGTACTGGCTAAATTGTCCAATATAATTGCCCCAATACAATTTCCATCCTAATCCTTTAGCCACATTAAGGCAGTGGTGACGTGTTAGTCTTGACTCATACAAATCCAGTGTCCAGGGGTTGATACACACCAGCCCCAATTATATTTGGTGTAAAATCTGAACAATTCTTCACTTAACTTGAAAGTGCCTTACTCTTAGACTGCACCTTCTTGCAGTAGGCAGATCTTGGATATTGGCCTTCCCATAATGTTGGTACTTGTCTTCAGGTGTACTGCACATACTAACCCCCTGGAGTCAGGCTTGGTCTCAATAACTTTTCCAAGTATCCATGCACTTCGTGGTGCCATGGGGTCCACTAGCAGGACCACATCTCTCCTTCATGGAAGCAGCGTTTCACTTTGCCCCGCTTTTGTATTTCTTATAAGACTGGCAGCTACTCCTCTGTCCATCTCTTCCAAAATTAATCTGCCATGTACTGGACTTGTTTCCAACATCGTCTGATGTACAGATCTCTATTTTTTCGACATTAATAACAGTGAAATGTGATTTGGGGTGAGGGCTTCTAGATCCAGGGGGTCATTGGTTACCATGGTGATTGGGCAGCTGTTTAGAATGGCCTCTACTTCACACAACACAGTGTGCAATCCCTCCTCATCTTGGGTCTGTTGTTTCAGGACAGAATGGAGCACCTGGCCAATCATTCCAATGAGCCTTTCCCAGACTCCTCCGTGGTGTGATGCCCCATGGGGATTGAAACTCTATTGTATTTCTTCCTGAGTTAGAGCATCTTGGATCTTGCCTTGGTTAAAAGCAGATAGAGCTTCTCTAAGGTCTCTCTCAGTACCAATGAAGTTGGTTCCATTATCAGATCTTACATGTTTTTTGTTTGTTTGTTTTTTTACATTTCCTCTTCCCTTTTTGATTTCTATAGGACCAAAGTAATCCACACCGATCCTCAGTCTAACGTCTCTGGAGTATGGAAGGAAAGGTGGTGGATGCTCGATCCTCAGTCTAACATCTCTGGAGTATGGAAGGAAAGGTGGTGGTTGCTCGATCCTCAGTCTAACGTCTCTGGAGTATGGAAGGAAAGGTGGTGGATGCTCGATCCTCAGTCTAACGTCTCTGGAGTATGGAAGGAAAGGTGGTGGATGCTCGATCCTCAGTCTAACGTCTCTGGAGTATGGAAGGAAAGGTGGTGGATGCTCGATCCTCAGTCTAATGTCTCTGGAGTATGGAAGGAAAGGTGGTGGATGCTCGATCCTCAGTCTAACGTCTCTGGAGTATGGAAGGAAAGGTGGTGGATGCTCGATCCTCAGTCTAACGTCTCTGGAGTATGGAAGGAAAGGTGGTGGATGCTCGATCCTCATTCTAACGTCTCTGGGAAGGAAAGGTTGTCTGAAATGTTCTTAGTGAAGGCAA